>NW_026887463.1:0-85351 GCF_032173495.1 Musca vetustissima
GTCAATTCCATAGCGTATACATTGAATTATAATTCACTGGATTTGGGAACAGAATTAAGGTGACGTATACGATAGTAAATTGAAATCGAGTGTGTTTAGTAGTATAATCGTAAAGTGTGGATCAACCGAACATAAGCAAAAAACGGGCTTTATATTTATATATATTACAAAAAAAGTGGACCAATATTCATCAATATTTTCCAATGACATGTTGATGGCAAATTTCATAGGGTATTGACATTTATTGAAATTTTCCATCCCACGAGTGACTATGTTATACTGTCGCCACTTCTAATGTAATGAATAATAAGGGATATACCAAAAAAGTTGACCTATACACATGATTTTTCTAAAGGAAAGTGAATGTTGTAAACCAGGTGTCTAAAATGATTGTTGTAAACATCTGTTTTGTTAGTGAAGATCTTCAGTTTTT
Organism: Musca vetustissima; assembly: GCF_032173495.1. Lineage (NCBI taxonomy): Eukaryota > Metazoa > Arthropoda > Insecta > Diptera > Muscidae > Musca > Musca vetustissima. The sequence continues at coordinate 434 of NW_026887463.1, forward strand.
TTAGGCCGGTTATTTCACGAAAGGTGTTTTTTTCCTAAGAATTGGGTTAGGAAGCTTGAGAAAGCTGGGCAGTGACGCAGAAAAATTCGCTGTCCTATTTACATAATCTACACCGGTTTTTCCCTTGCATCCAATCTTTTGAAAGTGGACCGCTGTTATGTCCTGTGAGAATACCGGCCAGTCTGCAGATTTCCCTTTTGTTTAGTGTTAAGATTTGCTTTGTTTCCTTTGTCTTTGTTTGGGTCTACCCATAAAATGTTTGTCTTCATCCCAGCCGATCGCTATTCCAAATAATTTTGTGGGTTTCCATTGCCCATGACCTTGGGTTCTACATGGGCATTATTTCCTGTCTTTAGGTGTTAAACGCATGTATCTGCCGAGTATACCCTTCACCATACTGTCACATGTTATGTTTTTGTCATATGTTTGTAACAGCCAAAAGGACTCGATATGTGACTCGGTACCCATATAATTCGTAGGAGACCATGCAACTGGAAATTATTTATGGTTTTTCTACATTGTAATACAGTTTTGGATTTAACTGTTTTAGAGGTTATAGAACGTTTATTTAACCAGATTTCGTTTATACTCTTCACCATACTGTATATGGTTTTATAGTACTGTGGTGCTGGGTGTTATGTTTTTGTGCATATGTTTGTAACAGCCAAAAGGAATCGATACCTTTTGAGAATGTGCATAGAATCACTTTCTGAGACAAAGTACAGCTAGCATTTATGATCCGATTTTCATGAAATTTGGCACAGGTCACTTATTTGGCTCAAGGACGAACCCTATTGGAAAATTGGAGAAAATCGGATTAGATTTAGATATAACTCCCATATACAGTTTCGTCTTATTTTATGTAAATGGTACACCAAACTTCCAATATTGGTCCGATTGAAACAAAATTTTGCACAGAGTACTAAATGAGGTCCAGATAGATATATAACTCCCATATATAAATTCGTCCGATTTTATGTAAATGGAGCACCATACTGTCAATATTCGTCCGATTGAGACAAAATTTTGCACAGGGTACTGACTTAGGTCCAGATTGAAGTTTTGTTGAAATCGGTTCAGATTTAGATATAGCTTCCATATATATTTTCATCCGATTTCATCTAAATGTTGTATCAAATAACTAAAGTTTGTCCGATTAGGACAAATAAGTGCACAACGTACCAAATGGAACCTAAATTAACGTGTATTGGGTTTTGCGTCGAGCTACATTTTGGATAGCGCACTGTGCTGCAGCATACATATTTTGCTCCATACATATTTTGCTCCATACATATTTTGCTCGATTTCATACACATGATTGACATTCAATTTTTCATAAATTTCCGAATGGTATGTGCATAGGCATGGCATAATTACAGAAGGTAGTCTCATTTGAGAATTTGATGATGGCAAACCTTTTTAATTCGGAATTCATCTATCAATTTTAAATAATATGAAAAATAAATTTCAGAAAATTGTATGTATGTCGATTGGCATATTTTCAATAAATGAAACAAAATATATTTTCTGAAGCTGAACATAGCTCTCAAGATTTAACCATGGTTGTTACATCTTATAAGTTTTAGAGGCAGGGAACTGAAAAATGTTTATAAATATAAATTATTTAGCAAATTTTGCCACGTAATATGCGTACATTTCGAAAGAAGTTATTTTGATTTAAATTTTGAAAGCTGAATACTGTCAAAGGCAAATTTACGCAAAAATTGGAAACATATGACTGCATGAGACTACCTTGTATAATTATACCATGGTGTATATGTTGTTTTAATTCAGTTCAAAACTCAATGTACTTCGAACAGGTTAATTACATCCAATTACATTTCAATGGTCCCCCAACGGTGCTATGTCTATTCTATCTACAGGATATTGTACATATGAAGTGGTGAAGGGTATCATATAGTCCATCCCGTCCGGCTTTTGAACTTTCCTTGCTGGTTATGGCTTGTTTACTATCTGTCATTATATTTATTATTTCAGAGTTAATGATGCAGAATTGCTCGATATCTCAGACATCATACTGTGTAAAAAATTCGGATAAGAATCTGTACAAGCTCCTCTGTTCCTTATAGTTAATTTTTTTCTGCAAAATCATTTGAGTTCTTATTGGGTAGCAAATCTCCCCACCAAAAATTATAAATATAGGTTCATTCTTTTGGATAGCCCCCATATAAGCGTACCCCCCAATTTTCGGTATTTTGGGGGTCTTGAGAGCGGTTTTCAACCGAATTCGCTGAAATTTGGTACATTGGGTTCATATTTAGTGCCAAATATCTACACAAAAATTATAAACATAGATCCACTTTTTTGATAGCCCCCATAAAAGGGTAACCTCAAATTTTCGGTATTTTGAATTTTTTAAGTGCGTATTTCAACCGAATTCGCTGAAATTTGGTATTTGAGTTTGCTAATTATAGCTGTATTCCATTTGCCGTATATGGGAATAAATCTCCCTACCAAAATTATTAATATTCACCCCATTATGGGGGATATACCCTCCACCATAGTATGGAGGGTATATTAGTTTTGTTTATATTAAAATAGTTGCTAATTTGTTCCGTGTGTTGGGGTTATCCCCATATACGAAATTTTCAGTTCATACCCTGCATAGTATGGAATTCTAAAACGATTTAGTCGATTTAGCCATATGTTGTAATTTTTCGTGAGGTTTAAGAATGAACTATGAACTGAACATTTAGGCCCAGGCCCTATATAAAACATCCTACATATTTAATATTTAGCGTGATGCACGGTATTGGGATTCAAAACTAAAATATTAGCTTGGAACTTGAGCTATATCGTCCCTTAATTAGGCATAACCCCTTATATAATGAAAACACCAAGTATTCGCTAATTTCTACACTATGTTAATATTGGTTCCGCTTTAGTATGTCTCATATAAATTTGCCCTTTAAATTGGAGTATTTTGGGGATTTTATACACATTTTTCACCCTACCATGCGTTAATAATATATGTCAACAGTTTGGAATTTTCAGATTTTAGGGAAAACCCCCATTGAAGTTGCTGAAATTTCTATTTGGTTTACAACAATCGATTGGTAAAATTTGTCAGTATTTCTATGGTGGAGGTTATCCAAAGTTCGGCTTGTTTTTTATTTATGTTGGTTTTGCAGCAGGTGAGCGATTTGTACATACTTGTATATTTTATATCATCTCTGGGCATTGTATATGAAAACGTACATTTACAAGCAAAGACAATGTCGGATATTAAAACTTATGTATATGGGTTCCGAACGAAGTTTTGTTCAAATTCAGTTCGACTCCACTCGAGGAAGTTATTTGCAAATATTTCGCAAAATTAAAATACAGTCTAAATAATTATAAAATAGAATAAAACTAGTAGCAATACAACAAAAATGCCAGCAACCACATTACACCTGAACATACACCAATCAGCTGAATAATGTAAAACTAAAATGATTAACAACCACTGTTTGCCGAACGACAGTTTTTATATATGTGGAGCTTTTCTTCTGCGAATCCGGTTCTGGATCAAGAAATTTAAGCAGTTTTCATAGAATGAGTTGGTAAAGCTTGGGTGTAATGTAAAAGTTGCGGATTAGTGTGAATGCTAGTATAACCCTAATGTTAGAATTAAAGTATGGGTTTTCAAATGTTGTTTTAATATTCAAAGAAATTTACTATTTTTATACCCTTCACCACACTGTGGTACATTTTATTTTCTTTATTATGTCTTTTTGCATATGGTTGTAACAGGCAAAAGGAATCGAGATAGACTTATGGTTCCTTTTGTGAATATGCATAGAATAACTTTCTGAGTCGATTTATGTATGTCCGACCGTCTGTTGATGTTAAATTCTAAACAAAGTACACGTCGCATTTATAATCTGATTTGGATGAAATTTGGTACAGCTCATTTATTTGGCCCAAGGACGAACCCTAATGAAATTGTTCAAAATCGTTTCAGATTTAGATATAGCTCCTATATCGACGCTTCCGAACCATAGTATGCTAAGCCGACTTAGCATGTTTTAAAGTTCTTTATGTTTTTAGATACTACGGTCCTTAATTTAAATTCACTGAAATTTTGGTAATCATCGGCCAATCCAAACCAAAGTTATAAGCAAAAATGTACTTAGCATGGCACTTACGATTAAAGAAACTTCCATACTTTGAAAGCTTCTACTGAAAAACTCACTTTTCAGACTTAGCATACTATAGTTCGGAGGCGTCGATATATATTTTCGTCTGATTTAATGTAAATGGTGCACCAAAATCCCTATATATCTTTCGATTTGCACGAAATTTGGTATAGAGTACTGAATTAAGTCTTAAATGATGTGTGCGTACTGACTTAGGTCTAGAATGACGTGTGAAATCAATTCAGATTTACACATAACTCCCATATATATTTTCATCCGATTTTAAGTAAATGGTGCAATAAAGACCCATAGCTAGGCCGGTTGACACAACGTACTGACATAAATATAAATTAATCTCGGGCAAGTTTCCTTGAAATTGGTTCAGATTTAGATATAACATAGGTTCCATATATAATTTCGACCTATTCATTTTAAGAAAATTAGCATAGGTTGCAGAATGGCATGTGTAGGGATTGATGTTAGTCGGTTTTCATATAAATAAAGATCACATATACCCAAAGAGGTGAAGGGTATCATATAGTCGGCCCAGTCCGACTACTTTCCTTACTGGTTTAATAAATAAAAAACAATAACAGCCAATGTCCACTACGACCAAGCATACACAATAGTCATGGAATTTTGGTCCCAAAGGAATAGGGCGAAAGGTTTGTTAATTCATAAGATCTCTGTGGGGTTTTTACGTTTATGTTGTCTTATTAGTGAAGGGTATTACATAGTTCGACTAATACGGCTCTCCTCCTTGTTTAACTTTCATTTCACTATTATTTTTATTTAATTTATTCAAATGATCTATTTTATAGTATTTTGTAAAGTAGTTATTACAAATGCAATAGAATAAATTAGCGGATAATCCTACACATTTCAAATGGAATACAACGAACCTCCCACCCTTCCCTCTCCGCCACATTTCCAGCTTGTTTACTTTCATTTGCAACCGACTTTTTTCGTTGATGTCACAATAATGTTAAAAAATAAATAAAAAAAATATTAGTCATAAAAGTAGTTGAGTTACGTGGAAAGGCTTCCGTAATGTCTACAACATCTGTAATTTATTTTAATAGCTATCACCTATCTATCGGCGGAGAAATTTTGAAGGGAACCTGCCGGGTGAATGGAATTCATTAAGCAAATGTGTTCTACAGAATAAGTCTCACTAGTGATCCAGTGTGAATTGCTGGAAAGTAATTTCTGTATTACATATATTGCAATAATTTGTCATCTCTCATGAGAAATGAAATTAAGAGGGGATTTTAATAGCTCAATCTATAATCTACAATCAAAGTAACTGAATTATTTATCAAAAACAAAATAATTTTCTTTTTTATTTATTAAATAAGTAAATAATATACAAAAATAAATAAGTAAATATTGTACATTTATTTTTCTTGCTGAATTTTAAGTTACAATTTGGAAACTAATAATAGTAATTTGACACTCTTTAGAATAAAACTGTCTTGCAAAATACAGGGAAAACATATTAAGTGTCCGTATATTAACCTTTTCAGACCCAACGTCATGAGTTGTGACAATTTTTAATAGAAGGTAGCATTAACAAGTGTATGGGTCTGTTAATTACCTCTTATTGGTTTAGTATAGCTTTGTTATCCCTTTAAACAAGGAAATTAAAAATAAACGGATAATGAAATTAGTTATTACAAATACTACGGAAAAATTAGAATTGACATTGGGCCTGAAGGGGTTATGTTTGAAATTATCATGTTAATTAATAAATAGATTCCAATTAGAAACTAGTAAGGAACGTAGTAAAGTCGGACTGGGCCAACTATATAATACCCTCCAATTTTTCGCCTTTTCGAAGCAACATTGACATGAAATTGAACGAACTTAAATATATGGTCGTTATCTATATGTGAACCGACTAACATCAATCCATACATATGCCATTCGGCAACCTACGCTAAATTTCACACGTCATTCTGAACTTAATGAGGTACGCTACGCCATATTTCGCTCAAATCGAAAAATAGGGCTTTTGTTTTGTGCTGCATTAACATAAAATCGGACAAAAATATACAGTCGACGTCCGGTATAACGAATACTCAGTCGAACGAATTCGGGATATTAAAAATGAGCAAAATAGTTGACTATCGCATATAACGAACGTTTTCAAAATGTATATTCTGGGCACAACGAATGGCGCAAAAATTAATGGTCTAGCCTTATAAAACAATATTTAAACACGTTATTATTACTGTTATTACGTTAATTAATATATATTTTTGTTAGAAATCCATTGAAAAGTGGATTACAATTTTTTGTTTTTAAATAAAATTTCAAATTAAAAAACTTCGCTATATAACGAATTTTTCGCTATAACGAATGGTCTTGACAATATATCATTCGTTATACCGGGCGTTGACTATATATGAACCGATTTTCACGAAACTTAACACACATTTGGTCTGTTTCCGCAGTACGTTCTTGCAGTACGGGAACAGGCAAATTATTGTACACTTAATTCAGTACGATATGCCAAATTTCGTGCAAATAGAAAGAAATTTAGGGGCTTTGATGCTCCATTTACATAAAATCGGACGAAACTATATAGGAGCTATATCTAAATCTGAACCGATTTTCACGAAACTTAACACACATCATTCTACACTTAATTCAGTACATTGCCAAATTTCGTGCAAATCGAAAGAAATTTAGGGACTTTGATGCTCCATTAATATAATTCGGACAAAAATATACTTTGGTGCACCATTTGTATTAACCCTACGGTCAATAACCAAAAATTAAACGTAGATCAATAACCGTGGTACATTTGTACCCATCCAAAGATTGCCCTGTAATTCATTAAAAATTGGACTATCGTGAGGTATTTTGTTTTAAATTAGTCCATATATATATATATATATATATATATATACATTAAAATACATTAAAATAATATATATTTAAATCCATGCTTAAATGATAATCTATCTAAAACAATCATAGTAAAATTATAGCTTTTCGTTCATTGCAGATTTTTTAGTTATTTTTTATTGGGATCTTATGTAGGTGTTCCCCCACCCCTCTGCAAATTTTTGTAGGACTAGGAAACATGGGGCCATCAGGGCGACTCGTGGAAATCAGAAACTACCTTGGTTTTCCTTTGGTATACAGGGACTAAAACAATTATTATTGCCAATTATTCACACTTTGTGAGTTTATTATTTAATTACTATTTAATACATTAAAACGTCATTTTATGATAATTTATATATGTACGCCACTTTAGGGTTGTAATAAATCATACTAATTCGATTATAGAAAAAGTTTCAGGCCTAATGTGAAGAATAATTGGAAAATTACGGACAATAATCATTGTTTTAGTCCCTCTACACCAAGGGAAACCAAGTTAGTTTCTGACTTCCACGAGTCACCCTGATGGCCCCATGTTGTCTAGGGCCACAAAAATTTGCAGAGGGGTTGGGGATCATCAAAATTAAATCCCAATAATAAAGTATCTAAAAAAGCTTAACCCATTCGAAAGCTATAACAAATTTACTATGATTGTTTTAGATAGATTATCATTTAAACATGGATTTAAATATATATAATTTTTAGTTCTTAGTTTTTTTAGTATATCAGACCCGTATTGACTAATTTAAAACAAAAAACCGGACGATAGTCCAATATTTTAATGCATTACAACGCTATTTCTGGATGAGTACAAATGTACCACGGTTATTGATCTACGTAGGTTATAACTTTAAAAATTTTTAAAAATTATATATATGGAAAATATTTGTAATTTTTTTTTCGATTATGTGTGAAAATACTTCAGGAATGATTCCTCAAAATTTGATCCAAATATCTCCATTATTAAAAATTTTATAGCATTTTTATTCAAAAACCAGTAAGGAAAGTAGTAAAGTCGGACGGGGCCGACTATATGATACCCTTCACCACTATGGGTATATTCAACAGGACTATTAACATAAAATTGGATGAAAAAAATGTGATATTTATCTAAATGTGAATCTACCTAGATCTATCCATAAAGTATGTCAATCGACTTCAAACAAGTATAAATAGGTCATCCGTTGGGCTATGTCGGTACTTCTAGAAAACGCAACTACGTAATTCTATGCTCAGTTTTGTACGTTGTGCAAAATTTGATGTCAATCTGACTAACATGAGGAGTTTGATGCCCAATTTACTTGAAATCGGGCGAAAATATATGTGGAAGCTCTATCCAAATATTAAGCGATTTCAAACAAACTTGTACTAATTTCAGAACGTTTTGTTCCTATTGGTTCCTTAGTACGTCAATTACTTGAAATCAATCTATAATAAAAGGGAGCTATATTTAAATCTGGACCGATTTTCACGAAACTTGGCAGACATCATTCTAGACCTAAATTATTAGGCTGCACCAAATTTCGTGCAAATCGAAAGATATATAGGGACTTTGGGGCACCATTTACATGAAATCGGACGAAACTATATATGGGAGCTATATCTAAATCTGAACCGATTTTCTCGAAACTTGGCAGACATCATTCTAGGCTCAATTCAGAACGTTATGCCAAATTTCGTGCAAATCGAAAGATATATAGGGACTTTGATGCACCATTTCATCGAAATCGGACGAAACTATATATGGGAGCTTTATCTAAATCTTGACCTATTTTCACAAAACTTGGCAGACAGTACGATATGCCAGATTTCGTGCAAATCGAAAGATATATAGGGACTTTGGGGCACCATTTATATGAAATCGGACGAAACTATATATGGGAGCTATACCTATATCTGGACCGATTTCCTCCAAACTTGGCAGACATCACTCTAGGCTTAATTCAGTACGTTACGCCAAATTTCGTGCAAATCAAAAGATATATAGCGACTTTGGTGCACCATTTACATGAAATCGGACGAAACTATATATGGGAGCTATATCTAAATCTGGACCGATTTTCTCGAAACTTAGTAGACATCATTCTAGGTTCAATTCAGCACGTTATGCCAAATTTCGTGCAAATCGAAAGATATATAGGGACTTTGTTGCATCATTTACATGTAATCGTAAGAAACTACATATGGGAGCAATATCTAAATTTGGACCGATTTTTTTCCAAACTTGACAGACATCATTCTAGGCTTAATTCAGTACGTTATACCAAATTTCGTGCAAATCAAAAGATATATAGGGACTTTGGGGCACAATTTACATGAAATCGAACGAATCTATATATGGGAGCTATATCTAAATCTGGACCGATTTTCACGAAACTTGGCAGACATCATTCTAGACCTATACCAGTAAGGAAAGTAGTAAAGTCGGGCTGGGCCGACTATATGATACCCTTCACCACTTTGGGTATATTCTACATATGTATCCAGCTTAGCAACATCATTATACCCTTCACCACGCTGTGGTACAGGGTATTATGTCTTTGTGCATATGTTTGTAACAGGCAAAAATAATCGAGATAGACCCATGGTTCCTTTTGAGAATATGCATAGAATCACTTTCTGAGTCGATTTATGCATGTCCGTCCGTCCGTCCGTCTGTCCGTCTGTCCGTCTGTCCGTCTGTAGATGTTAAATTGTAAACAAAGTACAGGTCGCATTTATGATCCGAATTGGATGAAATTTGGAACAGCTCATTTGTTTGGCCCAAGGACGAACCCTATTGAAATTGGGAAAAATCGGTTCAGATTTAGATATAGCTCCCATATATATTTTCGTCCGATTTAATGTAAACGGTCCCTATATATCTTTCGATTTGCACGAAAATTGGCACAGCGTAATGAATTAGGTCTAGAATGATGTGTGTAAAATTTCATAAAAATCGGTTCAGATTTAGATATAGCTCCCATATATATCTTCGTCCGATTTAAGGTAAATTGTGTACCAAAGTCCCTATATATCTTTCGATTTGCACGAAATTTGGCACAGCGTAATGAATAAGGTCTAGAATGATGTATGCCAAGTTTCGTGAAAATCGGTTCAGATTTAGATATAGCTCCCATATATATCTCCGTCCGATTTAAGGTAAATTATGTACCAAAGTCCCTATATACTTTCGATTTGCACGAAAATTGGCACAGGGTAATGAATTAGGTCTAGAATGATGTGTGTAAAATTTCGTAAAAATCGGTTCAGATTTAGATATAGCTCCCATATATATCTTCGTCCGATTTAAGGTAAATTGTGTACCAAAGTCCCCACATATCTTTCGATTAGCACGAAATTTGGCACAGCGTAATGAATAAGGTCTAGAAGGATGTATGCTAAGTTTCGTGAAAATCGGTTCAGATTCAGATATAGCTTCCATATATATTTTCGTCCGATTTAAGGTAAATTGTGTACAAAAGTCCCTATATATCTTTCGATTTGCACGAAATTGGCATAGCGCATTTGGGTCTGTAATAATTTGTGCTAAGTTTCATGAAAATCGGTTCAGATTTAGATATAGCTCCCATATATATTTTCGACCGATTGTAGGTAATTGGTGTACCAAAGTCCCTGGAAATCTTTTCATTTGCACGAATTTTGACATAGCGTACTGAATTAAGTCTAGAATGATGTTGCAAAGTTTCGTGAAAATCGGTTCAGATTTAGATATTGCTCCCATATATATTTTCGTCCGATTTTATATAATTGGTGCACCAAAGTCCCTATATATCTTTCGATTTGCACGAATTTTGGTATAGGGTACGTTGGTCGCTAAGTACTTCGCGTTGTTAGAGAATATCCCAACAAAAAACTAAGGGAACTGATGAGGATCAGTGGCGTGATCCGAAACTATAGTCTTCCCTGCCTTACCCCTCGGCAATCAATGTCATACATTCCCCACTAATAAATAGTTCTTTTTTATAAAAACAAAATACAAATGGTATCCCAAATAAACCGCCAACACTACTGAAGTACTGAATTAAGTCTAAAATGATGTTGCTAAGCTGGATACATATGTAGAATATACCCAAAGTGGTGAAGGGTATCATATAGTCGGCCCAGCCCGACTTTACTACTTTCCTTACTGGTATAGGTCTAGAATGATGTCTGCCAAGTTTCGTGAAAATCGGTCCAGATTTAGATATAGCTCCCATATATAGATTCGTTCGATTTCATGTAAATTGTGCCCCAAAGTCCCTATATATCTTTTGATTTGCACGAAATTTGGTATAACGTACTGAATTAAGCCTAGAATGATGTCTGTCAAGTTTGGAAAAAAATCGGTCCAAATTTAGATATTGCTCCCATATATAGTTTCTTACGATTACATGTAAATGATGCAACAAAGTCCCTATATATCTTTCGATTTGCACGAAATTTGGCATAACGTGCTGAATTGAACCTAGAATGATGTCTACTAAGTTTCGAGAAAATCGGTCCAGATTTAGATATAGCTCCCATATATAGTTTCGTCCGATTTCATGTAAATGGTGCACCAAAGTCGCTATATATCTTTTGATTTGCACGAAATTTGGCGTAACGTACTGAATTAAGCCTAGAGTGATGTCTGCCAAGTTTGGAGGAAATCGGTCCAGATATAGGTATAGCTCCCATATATAGTTTCGTCCGATTTCATATAAATGGTGCCCCAAAGTCCCTATATATCTTTCGATTTGCACGAAATCTGGCATATCGTACTGTCTGCCAAGTTTTGTGAAAATAGGTCAAGATTTAGATAAAGCTCCCATATATAGTTTCGTCCGATTTAATGTAAATGGTGCACCAAAGTCCCTATATATCTTTCGATTTGCACGAAATTTGGCATAACGTTCTGAATTGAGCCTAGAATGATGTCTGCCAAGTTTCGAGAAAATCGGTTCAGATTTAGATATAGCTCCCATATATAGTTTCGTCCGATTTCATGTAAATGGTGCCCCAAAGTCCCTATATATCTTTCGATTTGCACGAAATTTGGTGCAGCCTAATAATTTAGGTCTAGAATGATGTCTGCCAAGTTTCGTGAAAATCGGTCCAGATTTAAATATAGCTCCCTTTTATTATAGATTGATTTCAAGTAATTGACGTACTAAGGAACCAATAGGAACAAAACGTTCTGAAATTAGTACAAGTTTGTTTGAAATCGCTTAATATTTGGATAGAGCTTCCACATATATTTTCGCCCGATTTCAAGTAAATTGGGCATCAAACTCCTCATGTTAGTCAGATTGACATCAAATTTTGCACAACGTACAAAACTGAGCATAGAATTACGTAGTTGCGTTTTCTAGAAGTACCGACATAGCCCAACGGATGACCTATTTATACTTGTTTGAAGTCGATTGACATACTTTATGGATAGATCTAGGTAGATTCACATTTAGATAAATATCACATTTTTTTCATCCAATTTTATGTTAATAGTCCTGTTGAATATACCCATAGTGGTGAAGGGTATCATATAGTCGGCCCCGTCCGACTTTACTACTTTCCTTACTGGTTTTAGACTTAATTCAGTACTTCAGTAGTGTTGGCGGTTTATTTGGGATACCATTTGTATTTTGTTTTTATAAAAAAGAACTATTTATTAGTGGGGAATGTATGACATTGATTGCCGAGGGGTAAGGCAGGGAAGACTATAGTTTCGGATCACGCCACTGATCCTCATCAGTTCCCTTAGTTTTTTGTTGGGATATTCTCTAACAACGCGAAGTACTTAGCGACCAACGTACCCTATACCAAAATTCGTGCAAATCGAAAGATATATAGGGACTTTGGTGCACCAATTATATAAAATCGGACGAAAATATATATGGGAGCAATATCTAAATCTGAACCGATTTTCACGAAACTTTGCAACATCATTCTAGACTTAATTCAGTACGCTATGTCAAAATTCGTGCAAATGAAAAGATTTCCAGGGACTTTGGTACACCAATTACCTACAATCGGTCGAAAATATATATGGGAGCTATATCTAAATCTGAACCGATTTTCATGAAACTTAGCACAAATTATTACAGACCCAAATGCGCTATGCCAATTTCGTGCAAATCGAAAGATATATAGGGACTTTTGTACACAATTTACCTTAAATCGGACGAAAATATATATGGAAGCTATATCTGAATCTGAACCGATTTTCACGAAACTTAGCATACATCCTTCTAGACCTTATTCATTACGCTGTGCCAAATTTCGTGCTAATCGAAAGATATGTGGGGACTTTGGTACACAATTTACCTTAAATCGGACGAAGATATATATGGGAGCTATATCTAAATCTGAACCGATTTTTACGAAATTTTACACACATCATTCTAGACCTAATTCATTACCCTGTGCCAATTTTCGTGCAAATCGAAAGTATATAGGGACTTTGGTACATAATTTACCTTAAATCGGACGGAGATATATATGGGAGCTATATCTAAATCTGAACCGATTTTCACGAAACTTGGCATACATCATTCTAGACCTTATTCATTACGCTGTGCCAAATTTCGTGCAAATCGAAAGATATATAGGGACTTTGGTACACAATTTACCTTAAATCGGACGAAGATATATATGGGAGCTATATCTAAATCTGAACCGATTTTTATGAAATTTTACACACATCATTCTAGACCTAATTCATTACGCTGTGCCAATTTTCGTGCAAATCGAAAGATATATAGGGACCGTTTACATTAAATCGGACGAAAATATATATGGGAGCTATATCTAAATCTGAACCGATTTTTCCCAATTTCAATAGGGTTCATCCTTGGGCCAAACAAATGAGCTGTTCCAAATTTCATCCAATTCGGATCATAAATGCGACCTGTACTTTGTTTACAATTTAACATCTACAGACGGACAGACGGACAGACGGACAGACGGACGGACGGACGGACATGCATAAATCGACTCAGAAAGTGATTCTATGCATATTCTCAAAAGGAACCATGGGTCTATCTCGATTATTTTTGCCTGTTACAAACATATGCACAAAGACATAATACCCTGTACCACAGCGTGGTGAAGGGTATAAAAAGGTACAAAAATACCCGGTTATTGACCGTAGGGTTAAATCGGACGAATTTATTTAAGGGAGCGATGCTCGTGTGCATTCTGTGAATATATTATTATAAAATTTTGTCCATTTTTGATATATAGTATTGGTATTTAATTAAATGGTATAGTTATATAACCCATAAGTTATTTTAATTTAGGTGTTTCCGGCTAAATATATGTAAGGTCCGTTTTTTTTTAATTCCTTCAATTAAAATAGGGGTTTAGTATGGAGTGCATTCGAGTTCAGCGTTGATTTTTGTTTTATTTTTCTTGTGTGTCTGTCTAGAACATCATACTAAATTTTTTCCTGCGACTCTCGGATTTATGGCAATTTTTTGAAAAAAATGCCAATTTGGTGTAGGAAGCTTTTTTAAGGTTTTGTTCAAATAAAATTAAAAATGTGTGAATTATTTTGATATAATTCATCAAATATGACTTGGAATAGATCACAGCATAGCAGATAAGAAAAAACAAGTTCAAAATGCCCATCCTATGGTTCCAGAGTACTGGGTGTGACTATGAAATGAGGGTATTTAAGTAAGCGGCTCCAAACATTGATTTTAAACTCATGCACTGAATATACATTTATTCCAAATGTCTTTCTAAATAAAAATTGAAATTACAACGAAATCGGTTGTAAGAGTCTTCTAAAATACCCCAGGTAAAGGGTCTACTTTATGGACCCTGACAAAATAGCATTGGTGTAACAATCATATATACACGGTTTTACCTACATTTATGGTGCGGTGCAACACCAAAAGTAATGAATGATAACAACAAAATTTCGTCATTAACCCCAAAGATCAACTTATACGAATACGGTCTGTCGATGTTTAGAATGTATATTGCACATTTCATACCGACTGGTTTTGAATACGTGGAAAATTAATAGCTCCGATCGGCCACTTTTCGAAGAAAGGAAGGCACGTATCATTAATGATTTGAAGGAAGAAATTCACACCTAAGTCAGTATCCGGAACAACAATCGATAGCAATACTGCTAGGCGTTTTTTAGCCAACCTGGCTTGGCATCGTCGATAACTGGTGTTGATGAAAAATTAATTAAAAATTTTAATACCATTTTTTCAACCATGGCCTGTGGATATGCTATTAAAGCAGAGTCATTTAAAAAACATACTGAGGAAACATCTATTCTTTTCGTGGAATTATATTCTTGGTTCTATATGCCTTCAAGCATACACAAAATATTAGTGCATGGAGCTGATTCTGGATGGAGCTCGGATTCTGAATGTGATTAGTATTTAATAAGTAACGCCTAAATTTTGTAAAATATATATAGTTTAATGTTTTAGATATGTAATATGAACAATAATAAACATACAGTAAAACATCTACTTTTATTTTCTGCGCGCTAGATCTGCATTTTTTCCCACTGTGCATCGGTGCCAAATTTCACTATGCCAAATTTGGTGCAAATCGAAAGACTTTGGTGCACTATTTATATAAAATCAGACGAAACTATATATGGGGGCTATATTTAAATCTGAACCGATTTTTTCCAATTTCAATAGGGTTCGTCCTTGGGCCAATTAAATGAGCTGTACACAATTTCATCCAAATCGACAATCCAATGCGACCTGTACTTTGTTTACAATTTAACATCAACTGACGGACGGACATGCATAAATCGACTCAGAAAGAGATTCTATGCATATTCCCAAAGGAACCATGTGTCTATCTCGTTTTCTTTATTAAAAATAAAAATTCTTTTTATTTTTAATGAGGACCACTGATAGAGTGTAGGTACAATTGTTTTACAATTTTTTTTTATTTATTTGGTACAGTTTTCTAGCATGTGAATGGATCAACTTGAAATTTGAACAGTGAGTCAAGGTTTAGAAGTAGGGTCGATATGAGGAGGTGGTTTTGAATGTGTGTACTGATGTATACAAAAAAAAACTATATGGTAGAATGTTTGGTACAATTTTAATTTGGAGGTATGGATGGAACTGGAATCCTGAAATTAACATTACCGTCGCAGTATAGTTTTAGAAAATTTTCATTGATTGTATTGGGGTATGAATGTAGTTTTGAAAATTCGTAATTTTGGGTATTTAATGGTACTGTATTTGGTACAATTTGAATCTTGGATTCCTGATGTTTGGAGTTCGGATCACTTTTGAAAAGTAGGATTGGTGTATAGATGAAGTTAAGATCACTGTTAGAGTGTAGGATTGAGGTATGGATGTAGGTTTGGAAATTGGTACTTATGAGTATTAAATTTAACTAAATTTGACACAATTCTGATAAATGTTGCAGAATTGAGGTGTGTAGGTATTTTAAGGAATTTCGCACTTATGTGTAATAAATGGCACTAAATTTTAGTGGGTTTAGGTTAAACGAATAGGTCTAGAATCCTGAAATTTAGATTTAAGATTACTGTTGGAGTGTAGATGTGGGGTATGTAGGTAGTTTTAGAAATTAGTACTTATGTGTGGTAAATGGCACTAAAATTGGTACAATTTGGATTTTCGTGAAATTTTTGGAAATTTGTACTTTTGTGTACTAAATTTGGTAACTTTTGCATTTAGAGAATCGATCAGGCTGATAATTTTAAAATATAATTTCTTTTTTATTGTTGAGGGTACTAATGGAAATTTATATTAATGTGTACTGAAAGACACTACATTTTTATACCCTTCACCACGCTGTGGTACAGGGTATTATGTCTTTGTGCATATGTTTGTAACAGGCAAAAATAATCGAGATAGACCCATGGTTCCTTTTGAGAATATGCATAGAATCACTTTCTGAGTCGATTTATGCATGTCCGTCCGTCCGTCCGTCTGTCCGTCTGTCCGTCTGTCCGTCTGTAGATGTTAAATTGTAAACAAAGTACAGGTCGCATTTATGATCCGAATTGGATGAAATTTGGAACAGCTCATTTGTTTGGCCCAAGGACGAACCCTATTGAAATTGGGAAAAATCGGTTCAGATTTAGATATAGCTCCCATATATATTTTCGTCCGATTTAATGTAAACGGTCCCTATATATCTTTCGATTTGCACGAAAATTGGCACAGCGTAATGAATTAGGTCTAGAATGATGTGTGTAAAATTTCATAAAAATCGGTTCAGATTTAGATATAGCTCCCATATATATCTTCGTCCGATTTAAGGTAAATTGTGTACCAAAGTCCCTATATATCTTTCGATTTGCACGAAATTTGGCACAGCGTAATGAATAAGGTCTAGAATGATGTATGCCAAGTTTCGTGAAAATCGGTTCAGATTTAGATATAGCTCCCATATATATCTCCGTCCGATTTAAGGTAAATTATGTACCAAAGTCCCTATATACTTTCGATTTGCACGAAAATTGGCACAGGGTAATGAATTAGGTCTAGAATGATGTGTGTAAAATTTCGTAAAAATCGGTTCAGATTTAGATATAGCTCCCATATATATCTTCGTCCGATTTAAGGTAAATTGTGTACCAAAGTCCCCACATATCTTTCGATTAGCACGAAATTTGGCACAGCGTAATGAATAAGGTCTAGAAGGATGTATGCTAAGTTTCGTGAAAATCGGTTCAGATTCAGATATAGCTTCCATATATATTTTCGTCCGATTTAAGGTAAATTGTGTACAAAAGTCCCTATATATCTTTCGATTTGCACGAAATTGGCATAGCGCATTTGGGTCTGTAATAATTTGTGCTAAGTTTCATGAAAATCGGTTCAGATTTAGATATAGCTCCCATATATATTTTCGACCGATTGTAGGTAATTGGTGTACCAAAGTCCCTGGAAATCTTTTCATTTGCACGAATTTTGACATAGCGTACTGAATTAAGTCTAGAATGATGTTGCAAAGTTTCGTGAAAATCGGTTCAGATTTAGATATTGCTCCCATATATATTTTCGTCCGATTTTATATAATTGGTGCACCAAAGTCCCTATATATCTTTCGATTTGCACGAATTTTGGTATAGGGTACGTTGGTCGCTAAGTACTTCGCGTTGTTAGAGAATATCCCAACAAAAAACTAAGGGAACTGATGAGGATCAGTGGCGTGATCCGAAACTATAGTCTTCCCTGCCTTACCCCTCGGCAATCAATGTCATACATTCCCCACTAATAAATAGTTCTTTTTTATAAAAACAAAATACAAATGGTATCCCAAATAAACCGCCAACACTACTGAAGTACTGAATTAAGTCTAAAATGATGTTGCTAAGCTGGATACATATGTAGAATATACCCAAAGTGGTGAAGGGTATCATATAGTCGGCCCAGCCCGACTTTACTACTTTCCTTACTGGTATAGGTCTAGAATGATGTCTGCCAAGTTTCGTGAAAATCGGTCCAGATTTAGATATAGCTCCCATATATAGATTCGTTCGATTTCATGTAAATTGTGCCCCAAAGTCCCTATATATCTTTTGATTTGCACGAAATTTGGTATAACGTACTGAATTAAGCCTAGAATGATGTCTGTCAAGTTTGGAAAAAAATCGGTCCAAATTTAGATATTGCTCCCATATATAGTTTCTTACGATTACATGTAAATGATGCAACAAAGTCCCTATATATCTTTCGATTTGCACGAAATTTGGCATAACGTGCTGAATTGAACCTAGAATGATGTCTACTAAGTTTCGAGAAAATCGGTCCAGATTTAGATATAGCTCCCATATATAGTTTCGTCCGATTTCATGTAAATGGTGCACCAAAGTCGCTATATATCTTTTGATTTGCACGAAATTTGGCGTAACGTACTGAATTAAGCCTAGAGTGATGTCTGCCAAGTTTGGAGGAAATCGGTCCAGATATAGGTATAGCTCCCATATATAGTTTCGTCCGATTTCATATAAATGGTGCCCCAAAGTCCCTATATATCTTTCGATTTGCACGAAATCTGGCATATCGTACTGTCTGCCAAGTTTTGTGAAAATAGGTCAAGATTTAGATAAAGCTCCCATATATAGTTTCGTCCGATTTAATGTAAATGGTGCACCAAAGTCCCTATATATCTTTCGATTTGCACGAAATTTGGCATAACGTTCTGAATTGAGCCTAGAATGATGTCTGCCAAGTTTCGAGAAAATCGGTTCAGATTTAGATATAGCTCCCATATATAGTTTCGTCCGATTTCATGTAAATGGTGCCCCAAAGTCCCTATATATCTTTCGATTTGCACGAAATTTGGTGCAGCCTAATAATTTAGGTCTAGAATGATGTCTGCCAAGTTTCGTGAAAATCGGTCCAGATTTAAATATAGCTCCCTTTTATTATAGATTGATTTCAAGTAATTGACGTACTAAGGAACCAATAGGAACAAAACGTTCTGAAATTAGTACAAGTTTGTTTGAAATCGCTTAATATTTGGATAGAGCTTCCACATATATTTTCGCCCGATTTCAAGTAAATTGGGCATCAAACTCCTCATGTTAGTCAGATTGACATCAAATTTTGCACAACGTACAAAACTGAGCATAGAATTACGTAGTTGCGTTTTCTAGAAGTACCGACATAGCCCAACGGATGACCTATTTATACTTGTTTGAAGTCGATTGACATACTTTATGGATAGATCTAGGTAGATTCACATTTAGATAAATATCACATTTTTTTCATCCAATTTTATGTTAATAGTCCTGTTGAATATACCCATAGTGGTGAAGGGTATCATATAGTCGGCCCCGTCCGACTTTACTACTTTCCTTACTGGTTAAATTTTGGGTGAACCACTAGAGCTCGAATTATGAAACTTGAAATCATTTTTGGAAAAGTACAGTATATTACATTTGGAGTGACTTTCACAAGATGTTACCACGTCATGTCACAAAACAATTAGGAGGAACGCAAACATTTGAGAAGATATGAGATTTTCAACGTTGTCAAACATATACGAGAATCAGGACTGTCTTGTTAAGTTGGCTTTGTATGAATATTAGAGTCAACCATGATTTTGGACGCCATTATCGTTTATTATTTTACAATAAAATAAGCGAATTAAACATACCAAGTCTAAAGTCCTTAAGTCCAAGCCCTATATTCTCCTCTCGATTGTATGCTGAGAAGCAAAATACATTGCGATTCATACATTGGAGATAGTTCCGTAGGGAAATCAGTCAACTAAAGGACATCACAAATCGGAATTATTTTCTTAAGGGAACCCCCCCATTCTCCATTTTATTTTTTCAAGATTTTCAATGGGCTGGTAAATCAATACCAATGCTTGTTAAAGTTTGTAACTTTACACATATATAATTGAAGATTTAAAATAGAAGAAAAATAATTTACAACAAATTTTTGTTGTTGTTTTTTTGTAATTAAAGAAAAGTCCTTATTTTTGATGGCGGGCACGATAACTCCTCACTGGAACATCGGAATCCGAAAATTCCAACGGTGTTAGAAAGAGTACATGTCTGGCTCTCGTATAAACTAGGATTATTGACTTCGCTCTAAAATTAAAAAATGGTGGACCTTTGAAAAAATATTTTTGGAAAATCGCCGATTTTTTACCAAAACCCAAGTTAATAAATAAGGAAGATCTTCACCGATTGGCTTCATCCTGGTTCATACGATAGCTATACACTCACAGAGAAACGTGTAAAAATTTGAAATCGATTGGGTTATTAGTTTTTGAGTTATCGTGCCCGCCCAGGGTTTAAAATGCAGCATCAAAAAATATTAGCATTAGTCTTACAGAGCTACTGCTAAAAAATATTGACATTATGACTAAATCAGCAAACGGCTAGCTTTTTTAGTTCGTAGCATCCGTGCTAAGCACGTATTGCACATGCGAGCTTTTTTTGTTATGACTAATCGGCAGTACGACTACATATTCATATTTCGCTGCCGACGAATAATCAGCCGAGGGTTGTTTTTATGTTTGTGTGTTGCCAACGCAGAATTAGAAAAACGGCATTTCATTTTGTGCGTTTTTATTTAATTTAAGCTTGTCAAATCGCAATTAAAACTGTCAATAATAGTACTAAAAACTAAATAATATATTAAATTAAACTCTTTAGCAAGTATTACTAATTGTCTTTGTTCGAAAAAATGAAATTATCATAATCGCCATTTTTAATTATCTCATTTAATTTATAAAATTTCAATGGGCAACACTGAACTCGAAAAATGCTCGGGTTTTGTTTGCTAAAAATCTTGCTAAGCAGCCACAGTCAAGGTGCTTAGTCTTCATTGTAAGCTTTGGTTGTTAGTCGCGTTGACAATTATGTTGTAGTTGTTCATTGCTATTTTGTAGCTGCTGACAAGATCAAGAAGCTTTAGTTTTGCTTGCTAAAATTATTCGTAATGTATTGCTATTTGTTGCAGTTGTGCTTGGCTGTGCTGCATAGTTTGAGGATGAATTTAGTTAGCAGTGCGCCAATTTTCTGTGTTTTTGCTATTTTGGCGTTAGCATTTTAAACCCTGTGCCCGCCATTCGCAAAAGAGAAAAACGCGTTTAAAATTTGAGAAGCCTTTTAGCCGTCATTTGATGCTGACACAATAAATCGACTATATCTTCAAGAGTTCTTGAGATTTTCACATGAAATTTTGTAGGGACATTTTTAAATTAGTGTAGATTCGAATTAAATCAAAAAATGTTTGACCCCGAGAATGGGGGGTCCCCTTAACTTAAATATATACCCTTTTGAAATTATTAAAATCAATTCAGTACAACTTAATTACTGAATATAAGAAGATGCGAGGGAACCATACTCATCTTAATTTAAATATTATATTATCAAATAATTAACAAATCTGAGTTCAAATCGTTAATGCCGATAACGGCCAGACGAAACTGAACACACAAAAACGATTTTATTTTCTTTTTTTACAATTACAACAATTATTATAATATTGATAATTGTTAAAATCAACCGATTTAATTGTTAGTGCATGCTATCAGGTAATTTGTAAGCACATATGTAGGTGCATACTTATTTCCGGATGGGTATTTGTTTATATATCTTGAACAATATGATAAAAGTTAATTCAAAAATTCATTTGTAATACCTAGGTAGGTACATTCGATTTGTGACTGCTTTGCAATCTCGTGTCCCAGTATATTATTTTTTGAATTTTTAAATAAGATTAAAAAACTTAATGAAAATAATTTGATTTTTTATTTATGAGAATTTTTAAGGAGCTCATTCATTTATACTATTCTAAATAGTTTTTGAGAAAAAATTAATTTCGAAATGTTGAACATACTAAAATCGCAATATCAACATATATGATATTTGATATAAAAAATGTCGTATCCATATACCAAGCAGACTATAATTTCCATATTCCAACTATCAAATCAAGTCATAGAAAATTCTGCTACTGATCTACTAAGCAAAAAACTGACTTCAAAAACAATCCATTTCAAAACACTGTGCACTGTGTTAATTTTGTCATTCAATTACATTCGTGTTGTCTACACACATGAAATATTCAGACACCAAAAACGAAACATTTAACAAATCGACTTGATTAGTTTATTGAAATTACACGGGACAGGTTTAGTTCATGTTTTCATATTTCGTACTATTGTCACTTTACTAATAATGGAGGTTTTCCCCCTATTGTCTGCTGGTGATTCACGTGTCAGAAAATGTGGTTGCAGTATATGTGTAATAAAATTGGATTGAACAAAAAAAAATAGTAATGGATTAGAAAATAAGACAAGAGCCGTTAAAGATTGAATAGAAATAAAAGGGAATTATCATCTTGAAAATCAGTCATAAATAACTGGTCACTTGAATTAAGCAAGTGTATATTTAAGATATTTTCCATAGAAAAAAAAATTACCAAGTAAATCCCCTAGTGAGTAAGATGTGTAGCTTGAACAGAGTGCGCACAAATGTTTAATACCTTTGAACATTTGTAATAAAATCATTTATTGTAATTGTAATACAAAAATTAACGCCTACGTAGAACTTTTTGCATTGTAATTTTATCGACATAATGTGCAATTAAATGTACTATACACAGCATTAGATATTGAAATGTATAATTATATTTCTATTATTACAAATTATATATTTTTGGAGATAATATCCCTAAAAACTTGAAGAGGATCAGTTTCGATATCCGAAATTATAGTCTTCTGCCTTACCCCTTGGTGAGCAATGTTATATTTTCCCCCAACGAAAATTCTTGTCTTTATAGAACAATGTGATGAACATTCAAAATACCTAAAATCTATCGGAGCTATTACCAAACAATAGACATTCAGGTCGGAAAATTGGGATAGAACCTTGAATATAAGGAAATGTCACATGACCTTTGTATGGAGGCTATGCATAAACATGAACTTATATTGAAAATATCCTGACCAAAATACTGAATAATAGGGGTACCGTTATGTGAGACTACCCCGAAATTGCAGCCAGATGATTTGAGTCGAATCTAATAGTACATCTTTTTATACCCTCAGCCTAATGAGGGTATATAAACTTTGTACGGTGAAAATGTGCCTCATCGAAATATTGGTTTTAGACCCTTTGGACCAAATCCGTTTCAGAAAATTTGGAGTCGATTTAGCCATGTCCGTCCGTCCGTGCGTTGTCCGACTCTCTGGCTGGCTGGTGCGCACGATAACTTTCGAAGGGAATAATCGATTCCATCTAAACTTTGGATATCTTAATATTTTTTTCAAACTTAGTTTAAGTCCGAATATGGGGTAAATCGGTCCACACCTTCTGGCATCTCTCCCACCCCCCAAAAAAATGGTCAAAATTGTGATAAAAATTAATTTTATAATAACATGCAAACGGATTATCCGATTTTAACGAAAGTAGGAAAATGAGGCAGGTTGGTCCACTCCTTATAGTATCTCCCCCACAAGTGGTTAAAATGTTCAATATTTGTAAATCCAATGGAATCCAATATATTATTCAAAACATATCATATGCAATTTTAATCCATTTGTAATTCCCAACATATAATTTGCAATTCATAACATATCAGTTGTAATTCATAGAATGCCTTCAAAATTCATAGTAATTCATTTGAAATTCATATACTTCCACTTGAAATTCAAAGGATTCCGCTTGAAATTCAAACATTTGACTTCAAATACATAACATTTCAAATTACAGCCAATTCTGTAGAAAATGTGTCCAAAATCCCCAGAATACAGAAACTTTGGTAAATTTTTCATAAGCACGAATTTCCAAAACTTCCCACATACCCCAATCTTAATTCCAAATTAGAGGATTCCAACTCTATCGGATTACCTAAATCCAAATAGTATCAAATTTAGTACCATTTAGACACATAATTACAAATTCATTCATTACAACCTACATCATACAATTCAATAGATATCTTATTATACGGTTCACCTAAATCAAAATTGTACCAAATTTAGTACACATTTTTAAAACCTTCCATCGTAACCCAATCCTACACCCCAGCAGTGATCCCAACTCCAATTGGTTCACCTAAAAAATTCTAATTGTACCAAATTTAGTAGACATAAGTACGAATTTCCCACATTACCAATATACCACAATTCTACTATGTCTGGGTTTACACATGCAACTTTTTAAGCAACTATGGTGCTGCTCTCTTCGATTCTCTTTTGAATTTCTTCCCCCTTGTTTTTATGCACCTCTCTTCTACTCTGCTTAGAAAAGTTGCATGTGTAAACCCCTAGCATGCAGTAGTAATCTTATTTCAAAATTTCAGTGTTCCAGCTATGTCGTTTTACTCAAATCCAAATTGTACCAAATATAGTACGATTTAGTACTTTTCGTGCACATAAGTAAAAAATGTCCAAATATCCGTACATATCCTAATACTACCAAATTCAAATTGTACCTAATTTAGTACAGTGTAGTACTTTTCGTATACATGAGTATAGGCTTTCAAAACCACCTCCTTGTATCGATAAACCGTAATTCGCATTCCAAATTTCAAGTTTTTAGATCTATCAATTAACATGCTACGATATTTTACCAAATTTAGTACTTTTAGGATAGTTATAGTTCGAATGTCAGTCAATCAATCACTTTACTCTTTTATTTGTATAGGTGATGTAAATTTACAGGGGTATATGTATTCCAGTGATGCTATTTAGCCTGCCAATAAGCATTGTGATTTAGAACATATTTCAAAAAAAAATTGTAATATGAGATGATACATTTTTTATAATAAATCATGATAAATTAATTGCAGACAATTAACTTGTTTATTAAACTGACCATTTTTTGGCAAATATATGTATATCAACTGTGTCAATTTTTTGTATTATTCCAGTTATTAAATTTGACTTTTCCATTGACTAAGGTTATAATTATAATAATAAATAATTTGACGCCTACATAGATATATATAAATATGTCGTTCACAATTACTTTTAAATATTTTCACTTGAAACAATATCCATTAATTGGTTAGGTATTTCGGAATAAAAACGTAATATATCTCGGTATGTACAATTGTATGTAAATAGACAATTTTTGTTTGGTAAATAAATAATTGGTGCAAATAGTCTGTTATAGCAAAAATATTTACACTTTTTAAATAGATCAATTATATACAACAGGTTTGAAAATGAGCCTAATATAGAAATTATAACATTAAGCACTACAATGACACCATGATTGCCCCCTATGCCACAATGCAATCGAAGTAAAGTCTGAGTGAATTCCGAATTCCGTCAAAGGCGCGTGACACGTTTCATTGGAATAATGAATCCTTCGTTTTCACTTAATAACCATTAACTCAGAATTTCAGCAGTTAAATGCCTACCGTGACATTGACAAATTCATTAGAAGCCTTTTTATTATATTTTTCAAAATGTAAACCAAAATACCATGCATGACAAAACAAAAGCAAATACATCGGAATATAGATGAATATGCATTTCTTTCATTGATTGAATATGGTATCAGAAAAAACCCCCCGACTTGAATACCATTTGTCACTACGATTTTTTTTCTCAAATGGATATTTTTTATCTCAAATGGACGACTACAAATTCCGCCTTTATATTATACATACAGAATTCTCTTGATCAGTGATTTTTACAAGAATTATATTTGTCTATGGGTACCCTCGCTCTCAAACGACATCTTATGGGAAAAATTGATACAAACTTGGAATACGATCGGGTTTAACCTAAAATGAGTTTTCTATTTTTAAGATTTTTGACATTTAGACTGATTTTCAAAGTCAAGGTCTATTCTGAGACTTAAACGGCATTTACATTAGAACTTTTTGCTGGCTTAACCTCCTCTATGAAGATTTATTTCACATATATGTAATGAAATTGCTAATTTAGGTCTACTCGATTTAATAAATCCGGTACAATGTAAATATAATACAGTAAAGTACGGTTATAGCGAAGTAGTAGGGACCAAACAAATTACTTCGTTATAGACGAATTTCATTATATCCAATCCAAGGTAAGACAAAACCAAGGGTTAGCAGAAAAAATATATTAAGTCCCAATTTATATTAGGCGAGTTCAATTGCGGCAAGTCTTTGTTTGAAGGAGAGAGGTGTAAGGGGAATAGAAATTGAAAAAAAAAATTGCTCGTACCGGCAATTTTCTTTCAATTCTTTTTGTGTATTTTGTTTGTAGAGCCAGTAATTTGAAATACCAATCCAGAACATTCTCACAAAATGTAAAAAAAAAATATTTTTGAAATCGCCTTGTATAGACGAATGAAGCAAAGTTCAAAAGAGAACGATAAAAATTACCGCAAGTAAACTTACCTAATATAAATCAGGACTAAGATCCAGCATATGTAATTTTTGAGCCCTTTTTGACAATACAGGGTGAAATCAAGGTTTATTCCAAGGCCTATATAAGGTCGGCCAGTAAGCACAGGTGAGTATAAAGTTTGCTGTCAAATCATATTTTCAAACCTATACATATATATTGTTGAACATTCAATTCAATTTTAATAAATACTGTCTTTGTGGAGCACATTTGGACTATTTCAAGAGTTTAATGAAGATTTTCAAGTAAATTATCCTACAAATTATAAATTGTGTTGTGTTTTGGCTGTGTTTTTTTTTTTTAAAGGCGAAGCAATTAGTTTTCGCCTCGGCAAAAAAAATTAACGTTAAACTTAAGTTTTCTCTATGAATTCGCTTACTGGCCGACCTTATATAGGCCTTGGTTTATTCATAAGGTTAACAGGGAGGCGAATTCGAAGTCTTCATTGACTGTCAAATTTATTATTTAAATAATAAATAAACAAAAAATATTTTTATTCAAACCAAAATATATTTGCACATTACTATCATTACGTTTTTGGGTATTTATCCTGTTCTGGTTGGTATTTCGCGATTAAAATTTTGACAGCAAGAGAAGACTAAGGCATGAATTCGCCTGCCTGTTAACCTTATGAATAAACCTTGGAATAAACCTTGGGTGAAATGAAAAAACTTCAACCAACTTTAGACTTCTGTCACTACTAAGCCTATAATCCGACAGTTGTAAAAAAGCATTTTGGTAAGAATTATCCAGAAAAACAAATTATTCGTGATGGAATTCAAGCGTGATAGTGTGATTTCTTTATATTTGGCTGGAAAACCATAAGTGGCTATCGGCTATACTGGTAGCGTAGCCCGACGTCAAGGAAGTGGACGGCAAATATTGAAAAATGAGCTCGGGGTAAAGCCATTAAAATTCAAAATAATGCATGGACTTACACCGCAACAGAATGAAAATAGACTCAAAAGAGATAAAGAGTGGGTTCGCTTGGGCGAAAGTGGTGAACTGCCGAATTCGTTGTCCAGCAATTTGTAATCAAACAAAAAGTTCGTGTTTACTTGCCAATGAGGTCAGCTGAAAATATGCACCGTCGGTTGGTGCATATTGATGATGGTGTGGGCCGCCACAACAGCCGATGGTCGCTCTCCCCTCGTATTAATCGACCGTGGCATCAGAATAAATGCCGAATATTATCCCGAAAATATTCTGGAGGGTGTATTAACGCCTTGGACATGCAAACATTTTGGCCACAGACCTTGGACATTCCAACAGGACTCAGCAGCATCGCACTCAGCATGCGCCACCCAAGAATGGTTACAAAATGATGTTCTTCGCTCCATTTCGAGCGTACAATGGCCACCAAAATCTCCGGATACCAATCCGTTGGACTTCGGTGTCTGGAGTATTTTGGAAAGCAAGGATGGCACTAAAAAATACCAAAGTATCTATCACCTCAAGCAAGCGCTTCGCCGGGAATGGGCCAAAATACCGCAGAGTAACATTCGGTCAGCGTGTGACGGTTTCATTGGCCGTTTGAAGGCCATCATTCGTGTCAAAGATGACCAATTCGAACAAATCTAAACTTATTCTAAAATTTGATGGTATTTCCGACATTTTTTGCCTTCATTCAATTAAATTCAAAAATAAATGTAAAAATTATGTTGCTTCTCTTTTCGTTTGATGAACCTGAAATTCTTTGTGAAGGTTGCCAGAGTTAGCTATAAATTAATTCTGGAGCAGGTTTATCATCATTAATTATTTGGATATTTATAGCAAGTTCGTTATAACCGAATTAAAATAAATGCAAACTGAAAGATGGGACCGAATAAATAGTTCCATATTAAAAATGTTCGCTATATCCGTAGTTCGCTAAAAGAGTAAAATTTTTTAAGAAAAATATGTCTTAAAACTTCAGAAAATGTGTTCGCTATAAAGATATAAGCGTACTCGACTGTATTATAGTAAATTTGTACGGGGAATATTTGTGGAATATTTTGAATGAATATAAATGAGTTTTCCTAATCCGAATATTTTCAAAAATTTTGAAATGGTGCATAAAAAATAATGTATCATACAATACGGATTATAGAGACAAACAATCCAGAACGTACAATGAGCTATGAAATGCAGACTGTACATATCAGAAAAACATCGCGAAATTATGGAAATTTTACTTAATATTTTGCTGGCATCATCTGATCCGCAAAATATAAAAAAATCTAAATTTGTAATTGATGAGAGGTCTTTACATCCCGAAAAGTTGACTTTTGGGTGCGCTATTTGGTCCGAAAGTATGATTGGGTTTTACTTCTTCGAAAACGACGATGGAAAGACTATCGCCGTCAATTCGGAGCGTTATGGTCATATTTTAGCAGTATTTAATTGCCTTCTATTGAAGAATGCGACTTTGAGAATATGTGGTTTCAACAAGTCGGTACAGTAAGATCCGCTGAGTTCTTTAATAATGTGAAATCCCTATAATTAATATATGTTCTGAAAATCCTCATAAAATCATTTTTTATACCCTACACAACTATGTTGTCAGGGTATTATAGCTTTGTGCAGCCCCAAGAGCCCCGATCACCATATATCGACCAGATGAGTCGATCTAGACATGTGTGTCCGTGCGTCTGTCTATTATAATTTGTAAACACGATACAGGCCACAGTTGTGGACCAATCTTCACGAAATGTAGGATAGGGATGCAATGGGCCAAATACTTAATTTTTGTCATTTTTTTTGGGCGCTCCAGAGGCCATAATTATTACCCAAACTGTCTGTTTTGATAAAAATCGGTCAATATTTAGCGGGTAAAATGGGCCCTGACTTTTGTGTGAAAACGTACAAAATTTGTATTCTAAGGCGTATATGTTTACTCCTGACGGGCATAGACCCAAAAAGTTGATAGTATATCCAAGAGGAGTGGTTGACCTTTAAATTGATACCAATTATATTGTGGAATGTACTCGGATGTGGCAGTGGCACTTAAATATTTACAGGTGCTTACGTATTAAAATATTATTTAAAAAGCATTACCACACTAGAGGGCAGAAATATAATGCTGATCGCTTTGAAATTTTCCATGAGGATCCAGGCATGGTTAAGGACAACGCCTATAATTTTCGGTGATGGCCAGATAATAACGGAACTGAACTAAAGTGGACCGAAAACTTCATTTTTTGTGTTTTTTCGAGTCGATAGGCCAGAATTGAAAGCCGAACATCACAACACACCCACGATGAAGGGAATCTGAACAAGTAATAAGAAGGGCTGTGCTGAATATTAGTAATATTTGTTGAGTAACCACGAGGGTGCAAATATCGCCAAATATTGTCCAAGCTCAGAATATTGAACCACACAAAAGATATATTTTCGTGGAATTTGTGTAGAGTATCATATGGTCGGCCCCGTCCGACTATACTACTCTGCTTACTGGTTTTTAACCCTTCACCATACTGTGGTTTGTGCATATGTTTGTAACAGGCAAAAGGAAACGAGATAGACACATGGTTACATTTGAGACTATGCATAGAATCACTTTCTAAGTCGATTTATACATGTCCGTCCATCTGTCTGTCTGTCCATGTTACATTGTAAACAATGTACAGGTCACATTTATAATCGGAATTGGATGAAATTTGTCATAGGCCACTTATTTGGCCCAAGGACGAACCCTATTGAAATTGGGATTTAATATAAATGGTGTACCAAAGTCCCTATATATCTTTCGATTTGCATGAAATTTGGCACAACGTACTGAATTAGGTCTAGAATGATGTGTGTTAAGTTTCCGGAAAATCGGTTTAGATTTAGATATAGCTCCCATATACAGTTTCGTACCCAAATGCTGAAGGGTATCATATAGTCGGCCCGTCCGACTTTTGAACTTTCCTTACTGGTTTTAAATTGTTTTAATAAAAAAATCCACAATCTAACTGGAGAAGTTGGTACAATTCTCTTCTGGTATTGACATTTAACAGAGCGAATGATCTCCTGATATATTGACTGAATAAATGACGTATGCTTAAATTCTCTACAATAGTGTAAAATAAAAATTAAACGTTTTGCGATTAAGCAAATTCGAAAAAAATATTTTGTATGTGATATATTTATGTTTTCTTTTTAAACCACGAAATGAAAAATCCTGTGAATCGACTCCAAATTGTCTGAAACGGATTTGACCCAAAGAGACCAATGAGGCACATTTTGCAAAGTGTATGTACCGCCAGTAGTCTAAGTAGTCGTGGACAACAATTTTCTTTGATGCTGTTGAAACGTTCGAAAGACATGTTTTGGATGTGACTCGATCGGAATGGAAAAAGTGCTTTGACTATTTTTTTGAGGATGCGAAAAAGTGTATAAGTCATGCTGGTGGATATTTTGAAATATATTTGGGATCAAATGCAATACAGACTATCGACCTCTCAATGTAAACTTGATTTCAGTTTTTAAATTAAGCTTCCCCAAAAGTGTCATTCTATGTTTCCTATAACTTTTCATCTATCCTGAGTTATTTCCGGTCACAGGTGCTACATTATCACTTGCTCGACAAACAATTATTTATAAAACAATTAAAAAATTTGTAATTCAATAATAATAATATTTACTTCGATGGACACAGTTGTAGTAACACGGCCATTGTTTCCATTAGTTTTGACCTCCATAATGTATTTTTGTTAAAATAAAATTAACTCCTTTGTTTTCGTTATTGCTGGTCACAATTGAAGTTGCAATTTCGATTTTTTAATTATTCATTCACAATTATTTTGTTATTAATATTTAAAAATATTTCTTGTTGTTGTTTTGTATTTTAAATTATTTGCCGCTAATTTCAATAACAACACTTTTTTCGCATTTAACACAATTTTCAATTGGATTGAATAAAAAATTCATATATTCCCAGGTAAATTATAACACTTAAAAGCTACAACACGAACGAAATGTTTGATTGTTTTTTCAATTGCACGCTAAGTAAGGTTTAACAGCGGTTAACTAACAAATTGCCAAACCGATTCAAGGGCCCGCTCGCTTCAACGCTTTCCGATGCGGATTGTTGAAAGGTTTTAGTGGTACTACCGATTACCTGTAGCGAACATTAATAATTAAATAAAATATATGGATTGAAGTAAAATGAAATGTTGTTTTTTTAACAGCAACAACAACAACAAAAATATCAATATGTTATATCTGGAAAAGGTGCTGCTAACGCCAACAGCAGATAAAACTGAAAAAAGCTGCAGCGGCAGCAGCAGAAAATCTCATTATTTTGTGATAGCAACTCAGCTAATGATTATCCGAATCCCACAACGACAAACAAGAATTTCACTGTCAATGTTAAAATGTATTCGCATATTTTACGAGGCGGAATTGATAATTGCGGGAGGTTACAGAGGTTCTGGAGCAAGAAATGTAATGTTTGTAAACAATTTCTGGGGGAAAAGATGGAGGCTTTTGCGACTTTGAAAGTATTTATAAAAATACCAGTAACGAAAGTAGTAAAGTCGGACTGGGCCAAATATATGATACCCTTCACCTCTTTGGGTATGTTGTAAAAATGTATCCTTACAATTGCATGTCACTGTTCCCTCGAAGGAACATGCTCATGTCTTTCTGCAACCTATAATAAATTTAATTTCATTCGGGCAGATTTAGAGTCGTTTGCGTACCATGGGACAAATTTATGGAAAACGATTTATAGCAAAATTGATACACGCTATTCCGTACGCGCACTGTTAAAAATTTAATTTCAATCAGGCACCCGTTCGAAATATATATGGAAGCTATTGCTGCATCTGTACCAATTTCAACAAAACGCAATTACATCATTCAAGTCTCAATTTGATACCTTGTGCAAAATTTCGTGTTAAATTGGTGCACCATTTATGTAAAATCGGACGAATACATATGCATATTTAGGAGCTATGTCGAAATCTGAACCGATTTTGCCGAAACATACTACACATCATTCTAGACCCAATACATTACGCTATGCCAAATTTCGTGCAAATCGGAAGGTATATAGGGACTTTGATACACCATTTACATTAAATCGGACAAAAATATATATGGGAGCTATATCTAAATCTGAACCGATTTTCAAGAAAATTTACACACATCATTCTAGACTCAATTCAGTACGCTATGCCAAATTTCGTGCAAATCGAAAGATATATAAGGACCTTGGTACACCATTTACATAAAATCGGACGAAAATAATTTACAAAAAATCGGACGAATATATACATTGGAGCTTTATCTGAATCTGAACCTATTTTCACGAAACTTAACATACACCATTCTAGACTAAATTCAGTGCGATATGACAAATTTCGAGCAAATCGAAAGGTATATAGGTACTTTGGTATACCATTTACATTGAATATATATGAGAGCTATATCTAAATCAAAAGTGATGTCCACGAAACTTAACACACACCATTCTAGACTTAGGTCAATATGCTATGCCAAATTTCGAAAATATGTATGTATATGGGAGCTATATCTAAATCTGAACCGATTTTTCCCAATTTCAATAGGGTTCGTTCTTGGGCCAAATAGATGAGTTGTGCCAAATTTCATCCAATTCGGATCATAAATGCTGTACTTTGCTTACAATTTTACATGGACAGACAAATGGATGGACGGACAAGCATAAATCGACTTAGAAAGTGATGTGTCTATCTCGTTTCCTTTTGCCTGTTACAAACATATGCACAAAGACATAATACCCTGTACCACGGTGTGATGAATGGTATAAAAGGGGGGTTATATAAGGGCTACCCCCAAAAGCAGTCGAAGGCAAAAACAAAAACATGTTCAAATACCGGAAAATTGGGGGTACCGTAATATGGGGACTACCGGAAAAAGTGGACCTTTATTTATAATTTATTGGTACCCAATAAGAACCCAATATACCAAATTTCAGCGAATTCGATTGAAAAACTCGTTTAAGACCCCAAAATACCGTAAATTGGTGGGTACCTTTATATGGGGACTACCAGAAAAGGTAGACATTCTATTCGCCCGATATTGGATTTATAAATATTGAAGTTTTTAACCCTTTGTGGCAGACGTACCAGAAGGAGTGGAAAAATGGGTCCACCTTCCAATTGGTGTGTACCTTTATATGGGGACTACCAGAAAAGGTAGACATTCCATTCGCCCGATATTGGATTTATAAATATTGAAATTTTTAACCCTTTGTGGCAGACGTACCAGAAGGAGTGGAAAAATGAGTCCACCTTCCAACTTGATCTATTCTTGGTAAAGATAATAGGTTATACAAAGTTTGGTTCAAATTGGACATTCCATTCGACTGATATTGGATCATAAATATGAAAAATTTAGGCAATTTGTGTGGCAGAAGGAGCGGACCAATGGAACCCATCTTCGAACTTGATATAGTGCGAAGTTGAAGTAATTTAACGGAATTTGGACCATTATTAAATCAAAATTCATTTCTGCGGTATATATTCATTATTCTTTCCAAAAAGGGCTGCTACTTTATGTAGAATATTTCAAACGTGTAACACGATGGGTTGAGCAGCATGATTGCGTACAAATATTTAACGAAACTTTGTTATTTGAATTTTGCCTAGTAAGGGCAGTGATCATTTGAAAGTAATTTTTAAGTTAATATTTATAATCTTTCGCGTCGAACTTAATGATCTAAGTTTTGCAATAAAAAAAAACTTAGATTATTAAGCTCGACTCGAAAGAGTATAATCACTTAAAAATATAATGAATCTATTGAAGTGATAGTAGTGATTTGTAAGGCGACCAGATTTTGAAAATGACAATAGATGACAAAAAGAAAAAAATATATATGTATATATATAAAATTAGTTAAAAAGTCGTTAAGTACGACCGGCCAAAATTTTGGTCCGAAGCGAATAATCTTGAAATTAACGTCGACGTACGAATTTTCAAAGTTTAAAAAATTCAACTATGGCAGAACGTAGTTTTGGTTTTTTCTTTTGTTGAAAAGAGATATCGATTCGCTAAGAGATATCGATTCGACGTATTTGGGTAATACGGCCGTACCAAGCTCTATTAATAAGGTCACCAAGAAGCAATCGATATCGGAAAACATCTGTTTTTTCTCAAGTCGAATGTCAAAAATTTCGACTTTGTTTACGTTTTTATAATGCCATGTGCAGACGAGCGTTGTTCGCTCTCTCATTCGTTGTTCGACCCTTAAGCGGTGTACACACTATCATTTTTGACTGTCAGCTTTTTTATCGATTACTGACTGTCCAACAACCATAAATATTTTTGTGGTTGCCTGATGAATGACAAACATGTGAGGCCACACTATCAAACAAGCAAAATTTGGGCAAGAGTGCCATTCAAAAATGATAGTGTGTACACCGCATTAATTATGAAGTAATTACTTAGTTCCCCATACAAAATTGTCTGAGCGAACACCGACTTTTGTACGTTGTTCAATTCGAATCACTCTCTGAATCACCAAGAAATTTGTCCCATCCCTAACAACTTATAAAATTTTCAAACTTTTTTAGTAATATTGAAAATGATGAATGAAAAGTAAAAAATTGTCTAGTTTTTATATATGCAGCAGGATGTAAATTTTGTTATCTACATAATGCAATGTGAATTTCTTTCCCCATGGTTCTAATTAGCGTACAAAACAAGAAACAAATATGGGGACACTCAAACAAAAAATTCTCCAAATTTTTATATGTGACATTTGAATTTAGAAAATATAAAAATGTATGAAAACAACAATATTTTCAGAAAAAGTGGAAAACATGAATTAAAAGTAAATAGATATGGGTTCGTACTATAGTCAGGAGAAAGAGAATTATTTTTTCTATTTAGATCCATATGTGATTCATGTAAATATGTTAGAATTTTGGCGTAAAACAAGAAACAAAAAGTTTGAAATAAAAAACTCTGATGACATGAATTAGGAATAGTGTTGTATGAATGGGTTAATTCATGTACGTAATTCTGAGAGCGAACTACGTTGTTCGAATGCCCGTCAGAACATGGCATAATGGAAGTCAATTCCCAATAATGCATTTTGACAGCAAACTTGAGAGGTATCGATTATCAGCTGGTCTCCTGGGTGACCAGTATACCTATGGTGAAGGGTATCCAAAGTTCGGCCCGACCGAACTTAAGGCTTTTTTATTTGTTTTAATTAATCATCTACCCATTTTTTATTTAAGGAAGGAAAAATTTTAAATTTTTCATTTCGCACCATCGCCCCCACCCCTTCCTAAATTAAATCCTGCATACGTCCCTGGTCCATCGAGAATAACAATAAATGCAATGTTTCAAGATCACAGAATAGCGTCATAGTATATTTTATGTTTTTATATTTCAATTGGCCTTAGTTTTTTTTAATAGCATTAAAGACAAAATCATATCTCATAAATTACCAAAAGGTTTCCCCGAATACATTTTAAATCTTTATGACAATTATCAATAAAGAGAATAAATAAGAAATATATTTTACCCAAATAGATGCATATATCCAATTACCTTATCTTAGACACCAATAATAAAAATGATTATCTGAGCAAATAAATTCGTGTGTACGACGATGATGATGATGTCGAAAGAGGTCATAATTTGGTAAACAATGCAATAAGAATTATATTATTATCGCCCAATGTCTTTATAAATATAAAGACACTCCTTGTTCTGATTTATATTGCAACGTCAAATTCCAAAAATCGGTTTTCGTGATAACGACATAATTTTGATTGAAAATTAAAAATTAATTATAGCCAAGTTAAGTGAAACTTGTTCAAACAACAGTCGGATTATTGTACATGTATAACTTGCGTTATAACTATAAATATTTGGAAAGGGAATTTTTAGATGACATAGAGAAGGTATAAAAAAACAAATACTTCGAGAACTATCGGATCACATAAGTAGATCAAAGTAAAGGCAACGTTATTTCAATTGTAAAAATAATCTCTACTGTGTCTAAACATTCTTAAAATTTATTTTTAATTAATACATTCGTTCTTGTCGCATTTCTGGTATCTCAAAGTGTCCGACAGTATCTCATCAGATATTAAACAAATACCAATGAAATCAAATATTAAATATGAGTCCTTCGATTATCATTTGTTTTTGTTGTTTAAAGGGAGCGAAGTTATACATTTTAATTAACGTTCACAATTATCAGAGTTAGGTTAGGTTTGGGATGTACGGCTGTTGTAACAACCGTCCACTCGGAGACTATGTCCATTGTGATCATCCATTATGTATAGGTGTACCTATAAAGAGAAAGAAGAAAAGATAGTGGAAGAGTAGAGAGAGAGGTAGTCAGAATAGGAGGGAGCGGAAGCGGAAGAGACATTATTTTAGCCAAGTCAATTTTTTGACAAAGCCTAGAATTAGGTTAGGGTCTATTTTGGAGAAGAAGACTAGATTATCAATTTCATAACATCCAAACTGTTTATGTCTTCTGCTGATCAGCGATGGACATTTGCAAAGGATGTGCTCAATTGTTTCCACTTCTTCTTCATCCTCACATAGACGACAGTAATCCTCTCCACTGGAGTCCCACTTAGAAGTGAGAGATCTAACTTTGCAGTGACCAGTAATGATCCCCACAACGATCTTAATCTCCCTCTTGTTGTGATCCAGCAGCGAAGACGTTCTTTTATGAGAGAATTCTGGCCAGATAGATTTAGAGATTCTGCATGCAGGTTCCCTTAGCCATCTGTTGCCGACTACCTCGCAATAGAACGCGCGGATTCTGCCAATGAAATAGCTAATAGGGGGTTTCACAGATCTCTCAATCAGAAGACTGGACGACTGTGACCCCCCTCGAGCAAGCTCGTCGGCTATCTCATTCCCTTCAATATCGTTATGTCCTGGAACCCAGCATAACCCAACTATTTGACGTATATCATTCAGAGCGGTCTTACAATCATGAACTGCTTTCGAGTTTATAGTATGCGACTTCACCGCTTTCAGGGCCGCCTGACTATCTACGTAAATAGTCACCGGTCCTGTAAAGTCTGTATTAAGTGCTTTTACTATCTCGGCCGCTTTCGTGATTGCAAGAATCTCTGCTTGAAAAACGCTACAATCATTGTTGAGTTTATATGAGTTTCGTATACCTAATTCCCTGCAGTAGACGCCTGCGCCAGTGCCTTCTTCCATCTTGGACCCGTCTGTGAAGATTGACAGACCTGGCAGAGGTAGGGAGCCACTAGTCCAGGATTCCCTGTTAGGAAATTCGACTTTAATGTCATTAAAATCCCTGTGGGGGGGAATATAATCACTGATATGACTATCCCCCCTAAAAAGGTCATAACTTGGCGTTATGTTTAGAATGCTGGCATGACCATAGTTCAGCGATTTCAAGGCATCTGTTTCCCGGAGTCTCAGGGCACACCTAGCAGCCTGGAATTTGATCAGAATGTCCAATGGTTGGAGATTCAAGATTGCGTTCAAGGCTGCTTGTGGTGTGCTTCTTAATGCTCCAGTGATCAGAATTGAAGCCGATCGCTGTACTAAGCTCAGTCTTGTCAGCAGCTTCTTTTTATTCACCCCCTGCCACCAGACAAGACATCCATAGGTAAGTATGGGTAAGACAATCGTCGTATACAGCCAGTGTATAATTCCGGGTCTCAATCCCCAACTCTTGCCTATGGAGTTCTTGCATGAATAGAGTGCCATCAATCCCTTCTTAGAGCGTTCCTCGACATTCCTATTCCACAGTAACTTGCGGTCTAGGACAGTGCCAAGATATTTAGCTTCATCAGAGAGGGTTAATGTCACTCCACCAAGTGATGGCAGACGGAAACTAGGAACTTTGTATTTCCTAGTGAAGAGTACCAGTTCGGTTTTTGTGGGGTTTACACCAAGACCTTTGGTGCAAGCCCAATTTGACAGGGTTGAAAGAGCACCCTCCAGGATGTCTGATATTGTCGTAATAAACTTACCCCCAACCAACAAGACTACATCATCGGCATAGGCTACAACCTTTATCCTGAGATGATTGAATTTCATAAGTATCTCATTTATCACCAGAAGCCACAAAAGGGGGGAAAGAACTCCACCCTGAGGTGTGCCTCTGTTGACAGATTTCCTCACGGAACTCTCTCCTAGGGATGAGTTGATAATTCTGCTTTCCAGCATTCTATCAATCCATTCCGTAAGGAGTGAGGGGATACCTATGTCTACGAGAGCAGAATGGATTGCCTCTAGCTTCACATTGTTGAAAGCTCCTTCGATGTCGAGGAATGCTGCCAACGTGTAGCCAGAGGACTCCATATTCTTCTCGATGTATCCAACCACCTCATGCAGAGCTGTATCCACTGATCTGCCCTTGATATAGGCATGTTGGGATTTACTAAGTTTATTACGGTCAATGGTATCTCTAATTTCTGAGTCTAGTAACCTTTCTAAAGTTTTTAGTAGAAAGGAAGAAAGACTAATCGGTCTATAGTCTTTAGGTACCGTATGACTCGGCTTCCCGGCTTTCGGGATGAAGGTCACGGTAACCTCTTTCCATAGACTGGGTATGTACGACAAAAGTAAACAAGCCCTAAAAATGTCCTGCAGATATGATATTATCCGTTCATCTGCGTGTTGCAGCATGGCCGGTGTTATACCATCTGGACCAGGAGATTTGTAGGGTTGAAAACTATTTATCGCCCATATCATTTTTGGGTATCTTATAGTGTCTTCTATCATCTTCTCCTCTTCCCTCGTCCGAACTGTAGGCTGATGCACACACTGCGCATCTTCCCTATAGTCCTTACAACCAGGAAAGTGGGTTGATGATAGAAGATCAAGAGTCTCACTGCCAGAGTTTGTCCACGTTCCATCACTTCGCTTAATACTTCCTATGGATTTTGGATCCTTAGAGAGTACTCTGCGGAATCTGGCCGCTTCGTTGACTCCTTCGATCGACTCGCTATAGCAGACCCAAGACTCACGTTTAGCTTTCTTGATTTCGCCCTTGTACCTATTGAATTGTCTTTTATAGACATCCCAATCTGTACTGAGCTTTGTCTTACTAGCTCTATTATAAGCTTTCCTTGCAGCCTTCCGCAAGGTTGCAAGGTCCTGTGACCACCATACCGGCTGAGATTTCTTCCCAGGGTATGTCAGGGGACAAGATGCCTCATAGCTCTTCAGAAGAGTGGCCGTGACATTTTTCACAGCTAATTCAACATCCTCAACCGTTTTGAGATCATTACGATCCCGAAAAGAGGCTGCTGTTTTAGCTTTGAATTTGTCCCAGTTCGTCTTCCGAGGATTCCTATAAGGTTTCTGTTTAACTCTAGAGGTAGGAATCTGGAAGGATATGAGTCTATGATCCGAAAAGGAACATTTCTCAGACACCTCCCAGTTTACGACCCCAGAGTCGTCCATATTTGTGAGGGTTATATCGATGACTTCACCTCTCACCCTATTTACAAAAGTTGGTGTATTGCCTCTATTACAAATTCTAAGATTATAGCTAAGTATAAACTCGAAGATGGACTCACCTCTTGTGTTTGTGTTGCTGCTTCCCCAATAGAAGTGATGTGCGTTGGCGTCACATCCCAAGACGAGGTCACCAACTCTACTCATCTCCTCCAATAGGCGGCATACAACAGTGCCGGGTGGGTCAGGAGCTTCGTAGGGAAGATAGACGGCAGAGACTATCAGTGGCTTCGTGGTACCTCTGTCTAGTCTTGCTGTCGTCATATCTCCATTGCTGAAATTAGAAAGAAGCATTAAATTTAACTCCTTTTTAGCAAGAATACACGTTCTCACCTTCTCTCCATTGGAGGTAGACAAAAGCGTGTATTTGGTGTCGCCCAGTCCAGTCACCTTACCTTTGTACAGGTAAGGTTCCTGGATGAGCGCCACGTCGATGTTTGAGGAAGAAAGGGTGAGTAGCAGTTCAGCAGCTGCTGCTTTACAGTGATGCAGATTTATCTGGATCACGTTAAGCGCTTGCTGCTGCCTGCCTATTGTTTTGGAGTGGTGAGACGGAAACAAAGTTTCCCCATTCCATAAACAAGCTCACCCTTGTT
The DNA here is from genome assembly GCF_032173495.1 of Musca vetustissima. NCBI lineage: Eukaryota > Metazoa > Arthropoda > Insecta > Diptera > Muscidae > Musca > Musca vetustissima. The sequence continues at coordinate 41,295 of NW_026887463.1, forward strand.
CTTCCTCAAGTACTCCTCTCCCGCAGAATCGGTAGCGAACTTCGCGACTACACCGCCGTTCCTTTCAAACGAGGCGAGGATTCTCCACCTCCTCGTCTGAAGGCCGTCGTTCTGCTTCTCCAATAACCTCAGTGTCTTCTCCAGCCCCTTGAAAGGTTTTGGGATAAACACCGAGGTTACCATACCGCTCGGTATCTCTTGAACCGCTACGGCCGCCAGACGACCACCCTCCCAAAGGGGGTCCAGGCTGTTGATTGTCTTCTTAAGAAAATCTGAAGTCTTCTTAGTGCGACAATCAACAACCTTTACTCCTTTGTAAGAGGAGGTCAGGCCAAACCGCAGGCTCTCACGATCAACCTCGTCGGACAGGAAGAGGTCCTTCAGATAGCTGTCGACCAGCTCCCATCTCTCCTCACTGATAAACCCGTCAGGGTCAGCTCGGTCGATGATCGCTACCCGCAGATCTTCCGGAACCTCTTTTGGATCAGCAGAGTCGCCTTGCTTAGTTGTAGGTGTCTGGGCTACCTGCTTCGAGACAGCGTGTTTGGTTTTCACCCCACAATCGCTGCTCTTGGCAGGTTTCTCCTTCGACGCTACCACCGAAGCAAAGGAAGCAGAGCTCTGTACGGCCGACGACTGCGTGGGCCTCTTTGCAGCAGGTTGTTGCTCCTCCGAGGACCTCATTCTCTTGACAGCCGTGGGCTGTGGCCGAGATTTGGCACCCGGGGTAGCAGCTACCGCAGAGGTATGCCCAGCAGACGCAGGCACCTGCTTCGCGTCCGCTACCTTCTGCTTGACCACTGACGACTGCCCAATTGTCACCGCCTTGGCTGTCAGCTTTGGCAATTCGGCAGAAGGTGGATTGACAGAGGGCGGTTGTGCCTTATCGGTCTTCTTGGAGGCCTTTTTGCGGGCTCTCTTTCGGGCCGACTTCGACAGTCCCCTGCCTTCTGTCTTTGTGGATTCTGATGTCTGAGACGTCTCAGTACTCAGTTTACCCTTTGGGGGTGCTGAGGGCTTAGACGTCTCAGGCATCAGCTTCCTGGATGTACCGGGGCCATCAGCAGGTTTCTCCTTCTTAGAAGGGACTACCGCCGTGGTCTTAGTACTGGGTCGGGGGATCCTGTCAATCAAGAAGTCCCTCTCAATGTCATCAGGATAGTTCCTGGAGAACTTCCTAATGAGTTTGAGGTTCCTCTTGATTAACAGGAACTCCTTACCCGTGATGGAGTCGCTGTCCCGTCCAATGTACCGTTTGCAGAAGTTTACTGCCCTCCGATACATTTTCTTGGCAGCGATCCCCTTAGCGTCAGCTTGTCTATCAGATAATGGTACCGATGAATCATCCATCTTAACGACGGGAGCCTCATCGGTGCCAGCATCTGCTTCGACAGCCAACTGCCTTAGAAGCCTCGCGACGTCACTGCAGGCCGTGGAGGTTGAGTCAACGTCTTCAACCTCGCCAGGGTTTGCCTCATTAGTCAGCCGAGGGGACCCTCCTTGCTTCAGGGGAGACATCATGGTTTCTACCGTGCTTATCACCGTGGTTCTAATAACGGTGGTTTCCATAATGTCATCCTCGTCCGACAAGAGAGAGTCATCCCAGAGCTGATTTGGGATGCTCTCCTGACTGAGGCGGAAGGAGCCGGTTTCCTCTAGAAGGTCGAGGAGAAGATTCGACTGCCTCTCCAGGCTCGCATTTACGTCATCGAGAGATGGACAGGTGGCTAAAGATAGGTCCAGGGGAATTGCTTGGGTCGTCAACACTTTGGGGGAATTATTGATGTCTGACCTTGTAGAGTTCGGGACTGAGGGTGCCAAGGCAGCCACACCAACATCAGTCGAAGATTCGCATTCATTGTTTTGTTTTTGGGGGGGGGGGGGGGTGGGTATTAAAAATTGGCTCCATAAAAAGTGCTGTTTGTGAGGATTTGAGGTCGACCATGGCATAGCCTCTTACCATGGCAAGGACTTGGCAACTAAGCCTGAAACACTTGTTGAGGCGCCCAGGTATCAACAAGGCTCCGTTCTAATACAGTCGGTACCCTGACTGCAAACCGTGGAACGCTGATAGGCACGAGGTCGCATGACACCCCAGCGTTAGGGGAGACACTTTAAGAAGGTAGTGTCCCAAACCTTGAGATGGATATATGGGAGGGGGCGCCATTCTCGCCTCGTCGACTCAGGGATCATTGGCACTCGGTCATTTCCTCCGAGACTCTCCCCCTGAGCCCGCTGATTGTCCGCAACTGTTTATTGGTTATTAACAGTTACCCAACGAATGGTGTTGGGCTTTCCACTATCCGCAACCTGTGGACGCGTCCGATAGCATTCAGCTTTGCTCCCCGTAGGCGGATAAATTGTATAAAATTTAGTACCATTTATTACACATAAGTACAATTTTTCATAACTACCTACATCTAACAAATCAATCGAAATCTTATTTCCGAGTTGTACCAAATATTGCACTATTTAGTACGAATTTCCAAAACTACCTATGTCATACAACCGATAGTCTTAGTCTTATTTCTCAAATTCAGGCTTCCAGCCCTAACAGTTCCCCCAAATCCAAATTATACCAAATCTAGTACAAATTAGTATGAATTTCCAAAACGTTCTACATACCCCAACAGTAGTCTTAATACCAAATTTCAGAATTCCAGCTCTATTGGTTCACCCAAAATTCAAATTGTTCCAAATTTAGTACACATAAGTACGAATTTCCAAAAAATATCTATGCCAAAGAACCAATAGAAATCTTATTTCTCGATTTCAGGATTTAGTTCACCCTAAATTCAAATGCCTATTTCAAATCGAATCTATCGGCTGACCCAAAATTCAAATTGTACCAAATTTAGTACCATTCAGTACCCATAAGTATACATTTCCAAAACTACATCTATACCCCAATCCTACACTCCCACAGTAATCTTATTTCCAATTTTTTCCCCAATATAGTACGATTTAGTACTTTTCGTACAAATAAGTAAAAAAATGTCAAAAACTACGTAGATAGTTCTAGCTCCATCCGTACCTCTCCAAATTAAGATTGTACCAAATTTAGTATTTTTCGTATACATGAGTACATACTATATCCACCCTACTTTTCAACCTTGGTTAGCATTCCAAATTTCAAGTTTTAAGCTTTATCTGTTCACATGCTACGAAATTGTACCAAATTTAGTGCATTTTAGTACTTTTCCGATACTTATAGTTGGAATTAAAAAAACCCCTCAACCCAAATTTGAAGATTCGCGCTTCATTGCAAATGGGACATATCGGTTCGGACTCGTCTTAATTTAGCAGCAAAGGTGCGATCTAACACAATACGGAAACTTGACATCGCAAAGCGGCAAACACAACAGGTAGCAGAGGTGTGCTCTGCTCAACTTACCCACCTGCTTGACGAAAGCACATCTTGTCCCAATAATAGTATAGAAGCACAAAGGCACAGGCTTTGGTGTAGACACATCTTCCTGTAGAGATGAAGAAGGGAAACCTGGTGACAGATACAGATATGGTGTTGAGGATCTGGAAGGAGCATTTTGAACAGCTTCTGGTATCAAATAGTGGCGGTGAAGAAGATACTCCAGAACCAATAAGAGATGATGGTATAAAGTGTATACCACCTAGCCAAGATGAGGCCATAAAAGCAATCAATCGGCTGAAGAACAATAAAGCAACAGGAGCCGATGGGTTACCAGCCGAACTATTCAAGACTGGTGGTGAGATGCTGGTCAGGAGAATGCACCAGTTGATTAATACAATTTGGCTAGAGGAATGAATGCCCAATGATTGGAACCTCAGCATCCTGTGTCCCGTGCACAAAAAAGGATACAAGACGATATGTGTCAACTTTAGAGGAATTAGCCTTCTTCCCATCGCATATAAAGTGCTATCCAGTGTGCTGTGTGAACGATTGAAACCAATGGTCAATGACATTATTGGACCATACCAATGCGGCTTCAGACCCGGCAAATCCACCATTGACCTGATTTTCACTATGCACCAAATCCTGGAAAAGACCCACGAAAAACACATCGACACATACCACATATATTCGTCGACTATAAAGCCGCATTCGACAGCCCCAATCGTTCAGAAGTGTTTAAAGCCATGTCTGCGTTCGGCATTCCTGCAAAATTAATACGGCTATGCAGGATAACTTTAAGTGGCACAAGGTCAGCAGTTAAAGTCGGAAAGGACCTATGGGAGCCCTTCAATACCGAACGACGCTTCAGACAAGGTGACAGTTTATCGTGTGATGTGATGGAAATGGTCATACGAGACACAAAGGTGAACAGAAATGGCAGTCTGTACACACAAAACAACACATGTTACTCGCTTACACCGATATAATAGGTGGAACATTGCGAGCGGTAACAGCCACCTTTGAACAAATTGAGAAGGAGTCTGTCAAAGTGGGTCTGGCAGTAAATGGCGAGAAGACCAAGCTGGTGGTATCAACGCGCAAAACGTCCAATAGACACAGACTAACTGTGGAACTTGAGAACTTCGAGGTAGTTAAAGATAATATCCCAGCTCAAAAGACATATAAAAGCGGGAGTACTGATGGTTCAGGCAGAAGGGGAAGGCCATGCATTAGTTGGAGAGATCAAGTAGAAGACATCTCGGAACATGGTATTTCAAATTGGAGGAGATTTGTGCAACGGCTTATGGAACAACCATTCTGTAACAAGCAAGCTAAGTAAGTAAATAATTTATAAATTGTTGTCGTAACCTCAGGTATTACACCCTCAGACATAGACATAATGGTAAATACAGTCACACATGCGTCTCATCGAAATATCGACTTTAGACCCCCATGTGCTTGAACCCAATCTGTTACATATACCTATCAAAAAATTAAAAATACACTTTTTTATTTTTTAATGAATTTTATTTATTTTTTCTCTGGATCAGTTTTTTATTATTATTATTATTTGAAATTGTTGTTAGCACATTATCAGTTGTTTTAATTTTTTTAATATATTTCCAAACTATTGCTTAAATTTTCCGGGTCATCATCATCATTATGTAGAAAATAATGATATAACTGCGCATTTTGTCAATGGTTTGCAGTAATGCTGCTTATAAAGTTGATCGCTTTAAATTATTATTAGTTTTTTGTTTTGTTTTTGTATATTATAGTATATAACAATTCAATCTTTTCAATTAAATTCCTGCGTTAAGATTTTTCTTAGTTTGTTTTTCAATTTTTTTCTCATTCAAAATGGGATTGGTTTGCCTATTGTTTGTTTGCTTTTTTTAATATTTATTTTATTTATTTGTTTTATTTTTATAATTTTTATTTTAATATATATAATAATCATTATATAATTTGTTCATGTAAAACTCTAAATAACTTATATAGCAAAAAATATATGCAATTTATTTTATTATTTCTTTCATTGTATTTCTTTTGTTTTCATATTAGTTGTATTGGTTGTCGATTTGTTGTGTATATAAAAAAAAACGAAGAATATATGCATTTTTGTATGTATGTATATAATATGCAAATGTGGGTGTGTGTTGTTTCTTTACTGTATAAATAGAAATATTTTACAAAGTGTTTTGTTTGTGTGTGAAAGTTTATTTAAAAACAATGTAATGCCCATATAGAATTGGAAAAACAGAACCGCAAATAATTGAAGAAAAAATAACAATAATTTGTAAATTTGTTTTTTTGTTTTTTATAAAACTTTACTCTTTCTTTCATTTTATTACTTCATTTTACAACGGATGCATTCAATGTTCAATGGATTTGTGATGGATGAGAGATAGAATCAAAAAAAAAAATAGATTTAACAATATAGTAGTATAATAGTGAGAAGAAAAAATAGATGATATAGCAGTTGTTAGGAGGGTCGGGCTAGAGAACAAGGTATACAATAAAATAAAAAACTCGAGAATTAAAATAAAATAGCACAACCCCTTACTCTCCGGCGGCAGGTTAATTTTGTAATAACTTGTTTTGTTGTTGTTCTTTTTTAACTAAAATGAAAAATTAATAATAATAATAATGAAAATAAAATACAATAATTAATTAATATTACGATTAGAAAGTTTAACACTAAGCCTACAAAATATTCTCATTCTATTTAAAAAATAATAAAAATAATGAAATTAAATAAAATAGCATTAGATATTTAATAATAATAATGATAACAAAGCCATTTTTAAATCCTTTTGAATTAAAAAGGATATTGTAATTTCAAAAAACAAAAAATATATATTACTGTTATGTGGTTATTCACGGTTCATGTTTTTTTACTGGCGACTTAAATTACTAACAAAAAATAATTTTTGGTTTAAATAAGAAATTATACATTGTAAATTTTTAAGAGGAAAAATTTGAATTACAAATTATCTAAGCAAAGAAATACATGAATATTAAAAAAACATTGAAAGAGTTCCAAGACTAAGAGAAAGAGAGAAAAACTGCAGATGGATCTTCAGAAGTTTAGAAAAAATGTTCGATTTCCATACATCATTTTTAAATTAATATTTTTTAACAGGGATAAAATTTCATCGTCCTGATTTTATATCTGTAAAAATGGTCTACACTTTCCGTTCTCAAACATGTACCACTTTTACAATCTTTAGCGAACATTAATTTTTTATGCCATAGGACCAGATACTTTTTTTTTAATTACTAACAGAAAGGCTATGGATTATATCTGCAAAGATCTGAATTAAATCTGAATGATTCGATAATGATTCCGAGTTTATATAGGTAACATAAATTATAATAGAAACCTGAAAATGTTGGTTTCCATTTACGAAGTTCCTTCCATTCCATGCGATGTCTTACAAAAGTTTGTAATTGTCCGTTTAATACCTTATCATAAACTAGAACATGATTTGTTCTTCAAAATCCCTCAAAAAAAAACCTAATCGATGACTCTGCAAAACCTTTTTTCTTCTCCTTTGCCAGTTCACTCTCTCTTCTCATTTCAATTAAAGGAATATTAAAAAATAATTATTTTTTCATCACATAACATTAATACGGGGGACTTTGTTTTGAAATTACAATATTATTTTTTACTTTTAATATATATTAAAAAAAAAAATAAACAAAAAAAGAATATAAATGTTATGTACATATGTATGTAGGTAGGTATGGTAGCTAATTTCCATGATTTGTTAAGAGAATTGTGTTATTTTTGAATTTTCAACAACAGACCACAATAAAAATTTGTGGTGGTTGTTTTTTAGGATGATGTTTTTGTTTTGCATAATTTGAGGAGGTTAATTTATTTTGTTTGCAAGGTAAAAATGAATTTTTAAGGTGATAAAGGGGGGAAGGAAAAATTAATAAAATAACAAATGACTAACTTCTATGTTTTTGTCACTTAAAACTTAGAAAAAAACAGACTGGAACAAAATTAATACAAAAAAATAGATAATAAATAGATGGGGGAGGCAAAAGAGAGGTGTGTTTATGTGTGTGCCAAAACACACATTTATAGAAGAAGTTTGCTGTTTATTATTCCTTCTGATTCCTGCCTCCCTTTGCTACTGCTTGCTGCTGCTTTTGTTTGCTGTATATGTATGTGTGTGTATGTAGTATATATTTAATTACTAGATCCTATTTTATAGTTTATATATATTTACAAAAGATGCCTACATAAAAGCTTTTTGTTTGTTGTTGTTGTTGTTTTGTTATGTTTTTCTGATGTTAAGTTATATTTAGGGTTTAAAAAAGAGCGGCTGACTGACTCTGACTGCATTAATATAACATTTTGTTGTTAGTTGTTGTTGTTCTGCAATGTGGCTACAACTACAGATGGCTTATTTGGGACAACAACATTCACATGTTTTTTGTTGCTTTGTTTTATTTATAAAAAGTGCTGAAATATTAGCATAAAATGTTTTTGTTGTTTAATTGTGAATGTGGTTGTGGGAGACTAAAGTCTTTGGGACGCCCAAATACCTCTAAATGGGTTTTAAGTTTTCTTAACAATAACCTCTCTTTTTAAGTAGCTCTAGGTTTGGGCTGTTTTTTTTTTTAGATTGCTCTTTTATCTCCAATTTTGTTTCTTTTTTTAATTTTTTAGTAACTCAGAGGAGATAGTGACAGAGCAAAATAAAAAATAAATATTTTCTTAAATGGTATTCTTTTTTTTGTTTTTCTGTATGGCTTTTACAATTCTTAAGTGCATTGTTTTTGTTTGCAGTAATAGTTACCATTAGAATATGTGTGTGTGAGTGTATTGTGTTGTTGTTTTTCTTGTTAAAATTGTGTTGTGTTGTTGTTGTTAAAACATTTTTGTTTTTCTTTGAGAACTTTTAGTTTCTGTTGTTGTGATCTGTTTCTGGTCTTTTGTTTTTATTGCTGTTCTTGTTGTTGTTGTAAGCGACAACAACGTCCAATTCAATGTTATTATTGTTGCTATCGGCGGCAGCCTCTGTTTCTATATGCTTTTCCTTAGCGGTATATAATCAGTCTCTTATGTCATCCACCCATTTTGCAAGATTTCTGGCAACAAGCTCCTTATTGATAAATATAACATTCTGTAAAAGGAAACAAATTTAAAAAATTATGGTATAAACAATAAAAAAATTAATAAATAATTTGCAAGTTCTACTAAATGTGGCCAGCCATAGTAAAATAGTTGTTTTTAATGCATTGCTTAAAGTTCAATTGTTGCCAATATTATTGAAGGAATTCAGACACAACAGTTTTCAGGGAAAAACACTTCTTGAGTCAGAGGGGAGAGAGGCAAAGAAAATTGTCAATCTTTCATCCCTCTTGAGACATGGGGGAGAGAGGCATAGAAAATTCTCCATCCTCCATCATCTTGCCATTCTCCTTCAACTCAGTTGTTCTTTTATGAAATTCCTTGTGTCGAACTCTCCTCTATTTAGAACCGATAGTTCCTTTCATTAATTTGTAAAGGTATCAGTAATCACCACAATATATTTTTTCATGGGTGTGTTTTTGTAAAGCTTCTTCTTCTTATTACAATCTTTGAAAATACAACATTATTTACTTCAACACAACACATATGTTTTTAAGCTGTGAAGAAGATAAACATTTTCAACATTTCGATATTTAAAAAAATCAATCATCACATTGCAAATACATTACAGCATGCAAGCTAGCACAAACCAACCAACCAATCATCACACATTTCGTCTTCACACACTTGTGTTCTTCTTCATCATCTTTTATCATCTTCATCTTCAGAAAGACTTCTAGTACGAGGACCCCTTTCTTTTTTGTCCATTTCGGATTTCTTATTTCGTTTTCTTTTTTATTTCGCAAAATAAGAAATCCACATATCCGTTTTTGGATATTCATTAACAATACATCACTATGCAAAATTCGAATTCTCATTTCATCACAGAGAAATTCTTTTCAATAAAATTTTGCATTTCAGTATTTCATTTATCAACTCTTTTTATAATGGACTATAAAAAAGAGCAGAATACTCACATTGGGGCCTAAGCATGCAAACAAGAAGATTTCTGGTATATTGTGTGAATTGTAACCAGCAATTTGTGCTTGCAATACAATGCCTTTGGTTAGTCTACAGAGAATATCAGCAGATTCTGGTGTCCAGGAGGAGTCTAAAGATGAAAAAAACACGTATTACAAATACATGAACAAAAAATAAAAATTCCATTACTCACCTATTGGCTCTATATTTGACAGTATACATTCGGTGGCTTGGAATGGTACTGTCATAAAATCTGAACGTATTTGTCGCAATTCACTTAAATGTACATTCATATAGCCACCGAAATCCAAAAACTTAACAACACAACGTTCTGGATCATCAATGTCACCATTGACAATTTGTACCCGATACCAAATGCCATTGACAGACATTACACACACCGCATTTAATTCAATGCCCGGCAAAAGGGGAGCCTCGCCAGTTGTATAGCTATCGTATAGGCATTTTTGTAAGACAACTAATGATGGATGGGTTGGATGTAGGGGCTGTTGTACAAATATATGGGCACCCGAAATAATAGCACTAACAACTACATCATTATTGATACCTTCAATTAGATTTAACTGTAAAGAAGAAGAAGAGAATTATAGAAATTATTAGAGGATTTTGAAAAAAATTTATAAAAAATTAAAAAATTAGATTAGATACAGAATGTAAGTTATTGTATAATTTTTGTAAAGTCAACGTAAAGCTGAAACCTTAAAAAAATCTCTGGAAGATTAATTGATAAATAGAGCGTTACTGTATTTTATTTCTAAATGGTGTCGGGAAGCTGTGAAAGCCGTAGGAGAAACTTCCTAGATGTGCTAGGGCCACTCACAGTCACCCAAAAGTCCCTCGCAATATCGTTGCGGATAGTTCCTGGAGAACTTCCGAATGAGTTTGAGGTTTCTCTTGATTAAAAGGAACACCTAGTCCGTTATAGAGTCTCTGTCCCGTCCGATATATCGGTTGCAGTCGTTAACCCCTCTCTTCTTGTCAGAGATCTCTTTGTCATTGTCATTGAACTTTTAGAGTTCCAGACTGAGGGTGCCAAGACAGCCTCTCACCAGCATCAGTCGAAACATCGCATACTTTATTTAATTTTTTTAAAGTGGGGGTGGGGTTATGAAAATTCGGCTCCATAGAGGATGATTTTGGTGAGGATTGGAGGTCGGCCATGACATAGCCTCTTACCATGGTAAGGACTCGGCGACTATGCCTGAATAAACTTGTTGAGGCGGACAGGTATCAACAAGGCTCCGTTTGATTACAGTTGTTGTTGTTGTAGCAGCCCTATTGCTTTTACACAATATACAAATACAGTCAAATACAGTCGGGACCCTGGCTGCAAACCGTAGAACACAGTTGGGCACGAGAGGTCGCATGACACCCCACCCCTTTGACCCAGACCCAAAGTCGGCCTATGAGAAAATTAATTAGAAACTTCGAGAGGGATTCCCAATGAAAACCCATAAATAGGATTCTAGAAAGACAACTATGACACAATATCATAATTAAGGAAATAACTAAGAATTAACTTCTGGCGGTCGGTCATGCTAAAACACACATCGTATTAACGACTTATCGGCGGCATTCAAAAGTCCCGAAAAAAATATTCTGACCCTATACCAACCAATTTCCGTCGTTATGCCCGTTTTCGACTGTATGACAATATTCTTCTTGATCTTTTATTGGAGATATGACCAAACCCAAGCTTAGCTACCACACCTAAAACAGTTCGATAGGAAGTGCGAATCAAGCAGCCCATTATATTCTATATATGCATATAAAATTATTATATATTTAAAATAAAACAAAAAATATATTTGCTTCTAATTACCTGAAGATTAAGCAGACTTTCATTTGATAGAGGAACTACAGATTGTGGAAGTGCAAAATGTATTCTTTGCATTGTTAATTTGGGATAACGCTTGGCCGGCAAACGTTGACGTATCATTGCCAAAGCAGCTTGTATTTCACTATCGGTGCCTTCGACGGCACACACACGCAATTTCCCGGGATACATTTTTTTGCGTAAAACTACTGTGGCATTTGTCTTCGATTTGATTTGATTGATAAAGGCGTGACGGCGACCATACAGGTAACCGACTAGACTATCTGGCAAAAAGAATTCATATGTAGTTTTAGCACGTGTCGCCTCGGACCGGGGTAAACTTGATCCTTTACCCGAGTCACCGGATTGTACACTACATAAGCTGAGGGAAGGACTGGCAGCATCAACATTACGTTTATCTGTGACATTTGTTGTGCCACAATTGTCATCGACGGTGCATTCGGTATCAGTTGGGGTGGTGGTGGCATTCTTTTTAACGTCAGTATTGGTTTGTTGTGGAACATTTTCAGAGGAGTTGGAAGAAAGGATTTTGTCGCCGCCACCAACAGCCGTTGTGTTGTCTTTTTTGTTTACAGTTTGTGATTCTGTTTCCTTGTTATCCTTGTTATTCTCATCTTCGGCTGCGCACTCTTTGGTATATTTACTTTCCAAAAATGAATTTTCTGGCGATATTTTGGGTGTAGTCGTGGCCATTATAACAACCGGTTTGTCCTTTTTAATATCAACATTACGCGAATAGAATGATGTGCGATTATTTATGGAATCGGGGAGATCAACGGGCGAGGAAAGATTTTCAAAATCTTCTTCGATGGAACGCAATAACTTGTGTTCGGCATCTTGTATTTTTGTTTTTAAAACTTCCGAATCCAATTGCTGTTGCGCCGTTTGTTTCACCGGTGATGGGCCACGACCGTTTTGTACAATTTTAATGGGTGCCGATTTGCCAAACATTCGATTTGCCGGATTTTCATCATCTGTTGGTATTGTTCCGTTTATGTTCATTGATTTTGTGGGTGTGGATGTGGGTTTACTGCTACTACTATTATTATTACATGCTGTTGTGGTCTTTGTGATTAGATCTTCGTGGACTTCTGCTGTCTGTTTTTGTAAGTCTTTATCGCCTGTTATTGACGACGCCGCCGCTGTGCCATTGCCTATCTTTTTCGTATCATTATCTAGACGATTTTTATTCCGACGCCGAAACCAGAATACGCCAAGAATAAATGCTACACCAGGCAGTGACAAATATAAAAGTGGGCGACCAGATACCATTTTCGCTGAATGTTGAAGAATCTAAAAGAAGAGAAAGAAAAAAACGACGGAATTAGTAACAGTGAAATTTGATGGGAACTGAGTTGAAAAAAATGGAGAGAAAAATTGAATATGGATCTTTTCCGACAATTTTTTGAAAGGCGATTGTCTAGACCACTGTGATCCTGCATGGTTAAACTGCAATCAATTCGAATTTAAAATTGGAATTTATTTTAAATAATTCTAAGGACGCTAAAAACAAATATCGGCATTGCTTAAAAAATATCCGAATCATGTGAAAGTCGAATGTTTAATGATAATCTCACACAAACGTAGGATGACAAACTATAGATAATGAAAAAAAGGAGTCGGATAATCCTCTTCAAACGCAGTCTTCTATCGGTCTTCATTACGTAATCTAGTAGGAGTTTTGCCGGCATAATGAAATATTTGCACGGGCCCAATATACATAGCATTCGGTCCACTAGGATATATAAAAAATGTTTCATCTTTCTCTCATATAAGCATATAGAAAGAACAGTGGGAAATATTACGAAATAACAAAATAAATATCCTCCATATCTAATAATAAAATTTTTGAGAATTTAAAATTTGTGACTTTCTAAAAATAGAAATAGATACTAAAAGAATGGACAATCATTTTGCTTAACTTCCTCATATTGTTACTTCTTGAATTTCATTTGCTTCCGCAAAATAAATAAGCCTATATGTTATCCAAAACAAAAAACAAATCATTTTATTTGGAATGAATCACAGCAAACCTCAATAGATTCGATTCTTGTGGTTGGTTATACATATAGTTATGCTTTTAGCCAAGAGGAAAACAATCACCTTCAATTCAATAAAAAAATAAAAAAAATAAAAATAAATAAAATAAAAAATTGAAAATCAAAACAAAAAAGATCACGTGCTTTGGGACAAATTAAAATACCAACAACAACAACTACACAGCATAGCAAATTTTTTTATAGTTCATCGACGATGTCGCGGAAAAAAACAAAATAGCAAAGAACCAACCAATCGTTCGTTCTTCACCCAGCAACATAGGTATTTGTAGATATTTGAAGAAGACGTGGTGAATATTTTTAACATATACCGCATAGACATTAGAGTAGAACGTTGAAAATAAACACAATTAAAAAACGGTTGGGAATGAGCATAAAATTTAAAGAGAACTTCGTTTAGACCAAAATACAGTAATTTAATGGGGTCTAGCAACATTGTGTGAATTTAAAAAAGGTGTAATTTTGAGTTACTTTGAGCATATTACGGCTGGTCGTAACATCAGGTTGTAATACCTATATTTTTAAGACAACACGTTCACGGTTCCTTCTGATAATTTTTTGTGGTTAATTGTGGTTTATTACGCCGATGAATCGTCACCAATCTCCAAAACCAAAACTACTAATGATGTCTGAATTTCTGTTGCTGAATTGTAGAACATGTTAGTTTAAATTATTTTTAAGTTTTGGAATAAAGTGCAAAGTAACGATCTGGCACAGAAAAATTAACAACGGTTTGAAGCAAACCAAGAATTACTGCCACATTTGAAACGAAAAGCAAACTAAAGAGCTGGCGTTTGATCCAGAAACAGCAGGATACAATTATGAAATTGGAGCTCGTGATCTCGACATTTGGTTTCAACAAAAATACCACACATCGCGCATCATTTAATGGAATTGCAGATAATTGGAAATTAATCTATAGATAATTCGACTCAACGGACGGAATATCCGCATTCAAAAAAATAAATGCCAAATCGAACAATATTCTGGTTTTTAAATTAATTTAGAAATTCAATTTAAAAAAAGCACTCCTATGTTTTAACACTATAAAATTAATTTTAAAAAATTCACGCCTATGCGTAGACTTTTGAAGTGTCTATGAAGTGTCGCTATGTTCCAGAATCTAAAAAATTGAAAAATTACAAAATCCAAGCCTACGAGTGGACACTTCAAAATTTCTCTATTCCAGAATTAAAAAACATTCAAAATCCAAGCCTACGAGTGGACACTTCAAAATTGCTCTGTTCCAGAATTAAAAAAAATTCAAAATCCATGCCTATGTTTGGCGTATAGAAAAAAATCCACGCCTATGTTTGGACCCTAGACCCTTCAAAATTGCTATGTTCCAGAATCTAAAAAATTCAAAAATTACAAAAGCCACGCCTATGTTTGGACCCTAGACCTTTCAAAATTGCTCTGTTCCAGAATCTAAAAAATTCAAAAATTACAAAAGCCACGCCTATGTTTGGACCCTAGACCCTTCAAAATTGCTCTGTTCCAGAATCTAAAAAATTCAAAAATTACAAAAGCCACGTCTATGTTTAATTTTAAAAAATTCATGCCTATGTGTGGACCCTATACCCTTACCCTTCAAAATTGCTCTGTTCCCGAATCTAAAAATACAAAAATTAAATTTTTTCGATTCGATTATAAATTCATACAAATATGTAGCATTTTGAGTATTGTTATGCCTTAATATAAAATTTTAATTTAATTAAAAACCAATAATTACTACCATACAATTTTTATTAAAATTCAGTACTACTCTAATCTTGAATTTAAATTTTAACATAAAAATACAATTCTTTAATTTCACAAAAACAACCTCTACGGCCCAATCTAATACACACACATTTTGGCTATTCAATTTACCTATAGGAAAATTACTTTCCTGTATCTGCCAACCCCATTAAATGAGGAGATTGTCTTTGAAAACCGAGAAAAAAAATCTACTTATTTTTTTATTTCAAATTCTTTGCCATAGAAACGCCAACATAAAAAATATACATTTCAACAACATAAGACACTGATATTTTTAGAAGCAACAACAATTTTTTCTTCGTAACAAGAGAGAAAAAATATAACAAAATTGTACGCAATTTTTTGTTAGAGTTACGCCAAATTTATTTTATTTTTTTTTTTTTTTTTTTTTTTTTTTTGTTAGGTAGCCACATTGAACACAAAACCACCTATTGATAACGATAATGTGTGATTGCAAGTATTTAGCATCTGATCTTTCTTATAAAACACAATGTGTTGGCGGTGCCGGCGGCGGTGGCGACAAAAAACATCTGTTGGGCCACAGAGCAGAAAACTGCTGATAACCCAAACCAACCAACGAAAAGCGTTATAAAACATTGAGTGCAAAGTGTTTTATAATTATGTATTGAAATTTGTGCACATCATAATTTCACTTACATTTGACTTGTATAACAACGGCTAATTTTGGTTTTGTTTTTAAAACAAACCAATCTAAAACTCTGCAGATGGAAAAAAGAGATCTGTCGATTTTGTTGTTTAGAAACAACGGCACCTTTTTTTGTGAAAACACAATGTTCTGTATTCTCTATAAGATATTTATTTTTAGTTTGTTTTTTTTTAATTATTTTTTTTAGAAAATAAAATCACACACAAGCAAAGCCAGGAGGGATGCTGGCAGCAGACAGGCAGGCGGGCCAAGAAAAAAAAACGTTATCGGTCGTTGTATTATGAAATCATTACAAAATATTCAATCACACTTTTTTTAGATCTTTACAAAGTAAAAACGAAATTGTTCTTTTTAATTAAAAAAAATCTTCACAGTAAGCTTCTTCAAAACAATTAATCATTCGATTTTTATTTTCTGTATTTAAAACAAAAAAAGTCGTTTGTTTCAGTTTTCTTTCATATCGAAAATATTTTGAAATTTCAAAAAATCTTGTGTTTCGTAGCGTACGCGACTATATTTCGTAATCGTTGTCGGCATACTACCAGAAGACTATCTTAATTATTTGTTAAGCAAACATTAACTAAAAGAAAAATACCGTATTTTCTTTTTTTTTTTTTGCCAAACGACGATACAATTGAGAAAAATGTACTCTTTCTTGTTCGTTTCACATTTTTCAGACGACAACGAATTGATCTAGGAGGAGATAGATACCTCCTCTCGTTCTCATTGCTGCTCATCACAGTTTCATCTTTATCACATCATGCGTTTTCATAGAATTTTCCCCATCAAATGCTATCCCTTTGCCGTCTGGTTGCCTTGTGTGGTGAGCGGCGGTGTGGGTATAAATAAAAACAATTTTTTTTCTATTTTATAGTTTTTTTAGCATTTTTTTATTTGCTTTGCTTAGAGAGAACACAATGATCAGCTATTTTGATCTTGTGCGTTTTAATTTAATATTGAAATAGTATTAATTACTAACAGATATAAACAAATTTCATATAAATATTTTTGAAAAAATTGATTTTAAAATAGTTATGTAGAGGAGGAGTTACATAATGAAATGCATATTTTCCAAAAAAAAAAATTAAAATATTTATAATTAAAAAAATAATCGTGTATTGGGTAACCCCATAAACAAAATCTGTTTTGATTCATTTGTTTTGATGTCTGCCACTAAAATTTATGTGCTTTAACTGTAAATAAGCAAAACGACTTTAAGTTCAGCCGGGTTGAATTTTTTATATACATTAATTTAAAATCAATCATAACTTGATATGGATGCTATAATGCTCCTCAGGTTGAACCTTTAAATACCCAAAAATTGATCCAAACTTTATCGTTCTTGTAACAAAACATTAATCTATATATCCCATTTTGCGAGCTTTATCGTGATTTCAGCAGATAAACGTACAAATCTAAATTGACATCGAAATGCGACTTTATAGGGCCTCTTGCGTTCGAGGTGCTGTAAATTGAAGTGTTAGTATGTGTTAAGTTTCTTGAAAATTGGGTCAGATTTGCATATAGCTCCCATATTTATTTGCGTCCGATTTTATGTATATGGTACACCCAAGTCCCTATATATCTTTCGATTTCCACGAAGTTTGGCACAGTATATTGAATTAAGTCTAGAATGCTATGTGCTAAGTTTCGTGAAAATCGGTTTAGATATAGTATATTTAGTATAGCTCACATATATATTTTCGCTCGATTTAATGTAAATAATGCACCAAAGCCCCTATATATTTTACGATTGGCGCGAAATTCGACATATCGTACTGAATTAAGTCTAGAATGATATGTGTAAAGTTTCGTGAATATCGAGTCAGATTTAGATATAGCTCTCGTATATATTTTCGCCCGTTTTAATGTAAATGGTTCACCAAAGCCCCAATTGGCACGAAATTAGCAAAACGTAAGTATAGAATGATGTGTGTTAAGTTTTGGAAAAATCTCAAGATAATATGTCTGTTCCATCTACAGGATATTTTATATATTAGCGCCTCTTGTATGTACCCATAGTGGGGAGGGGTGTCATATTGTCGGCCCCATCCGACTTTTAAATTTTCCTTACTGGTTACCGTTATCATTATATGTTTTAATTTCTAAACATATTAAGATTCTTAAAGATCTAGATTTCAATTTTGACTTACTGCAAAAAAATGTCTAGAAACAGATACAGTACTCCGATAAAACAGCTAATTGTGAAAATAATTTATCAGAGAATATGATTTCGTAAAAACATACCGAATTTCAAAACTTTCTAATGAAAAAAGTTTACAATTTTATCGAGACTTTTGATGTATAGTCAAAAGTATGTCAGAATATTCTTGCAAACAATTGTATATGCTGCAAAAAATATTAAAAAAAATTGACGTCCGAAAAAATAAAAAAATCGTTGCACAGAACCATCCCTGAATTGGATCCAACATATCGTATGGTTGTAGTCCACTTATGGGCACCGTTTATTAAGATGTAGCTTCTTGAATTCAAGAAAAAGTGAAGAGCGGCTCAAGCTCGTGACTATATCGGTCGACTGATATACACACTATAAAATGCATTTCAGAACTTCCGAGCTATTCTTACCGGCGATCTCGTGACGAAAACGAACACTCTACTGCCTCTTGATTAAGTACAGAGCTAAAATTCTTAGGCATCCCATACTTTTTACTAAGTAACTAACAAGGTTTATTCGTAAGGTTAACAGCAGGCGAATTCATGCCTTAAAGTGCGTTTACATTGTACCGGATTTGGTTAACCCAGTGGGTTTAAATTGTCAGTTCCATTGTAGGTATGTCACGTAATGATAATAATGTGCACATATATTTTGGTTCGAATATATTCTTCAAACAATAAATTTGAAAGTCAATGAAGACTTCGAATTCGCATCCCCGTTAACTTTATGAATAAACCGTGGTAACTAATAGTGCCAGGTAGCCGTCACTTTGCAAGCTTTTATTCTTTCACATTTGACAATTGGGAAGTTCGCAATTATTTTAATTTGAACTAAATTGATCTTAAGGCTTACAAAGTTTAATTAACAGATTCCCATCAACGCCGTTTTTACTGATTTCGGAAGTTCAATTACACGAAACTGGTCACCGGACCTTATCAACAGAATCAACAGTTGAAGTTAATGGATCGTTAATTATTTGTGATCGATATTGGATGATATTGATCCGGATAACGTTTTCTTCCAACATGACGGCACTACGCGTGCAAGCAAGCAACGAACCCATTACTCTTTTACAAGTGATCATCGGGAATGTGTGATTTATCGCCTTTCTATCATTACTTAGGGGACAATAATCCAGTCCAACGTCGACTCAAATTCTTAAAGATGAAATTCGTGAGTTTATCGTGGACATAGCGAACCACTTTGTAATATTGTAAAGCAAGGAAAGTAAATTTCTCGTGCGTGTTGCTGGTTGCCGGCATACCATCCACTTTGTTGTGAAATAAACATTCCATCACATATTCCAAGAATTTGCATTGTTTTTGAATACCAAAATAATTGAAAATATAACTACCATAGTACCAAAGTACGTAGTACTTTCTTTTCTTGGTAGACCAAATGTCTGCTAGTGGAATAGCTTTTGAGATACACCGGCTAAAGTGCATTTTTTAACCCAACGTAGTATAACTTTATTAGTTATAAAAATATTGGGGGAAATAAATGAAAGTATTTTTTCCTAAGGGAATTTCTGTATATTAATGCCTTCTATAACCCAACATAGTAAAGCTGGATGATCGATAAATTTTCCTAAACCCTTTTTGACATACCGAGTATAGCCTATTAATCAATGTTGCAATAACGTTTTGTCAACATGAGACATTCTAGCAACTATCGTGGATTACGTATCCTTCCCAAAGAACTTTTTGTTTGTAAAAGACAATTCAAGTTTGAGATGCCTCTGGAATGCAAATACAAGACAAGAATGTAATTATGTATAGAAAGATTATGTTTAGTTAAATGCCATTTTTTAAAAAACAATACAATTTTTTTCTAGAAATTTCTTTAACACTTTAAGAATATTCAAAAATAATACCTTCAGTTATTCTAATTTCATTCACGATGTATTATTTTTTATATTTGGCGTGCTTCATTCAAAGAAGTCTTTGTGCAAACTGGTACAAATGATAATTAAGAAACGAAAAAATAAGGTATTCTCCTTCGAAATAACACTTAAGGCAACACAAAACTAAAACACATGGTTTCAATATTAATAACGTTTACTTCTTTTTTTCTTCTTCTCCTGACGCGGAACGACGACCAAACAACATGTGGGAAAATAAACCGACTAGCTGTCAAACAAAGAAACATATTAAAACACGTTGTTTTGTTTTTTTTATTTTGTTTATGAAAATGCTCTCATTTCTGGCTCTCAAAAACAAATACACATTCTCTCTTTCACTCCTAAAAGGGGTCTCTTTTACAAATATTACACCAAATATGACATTGCCATGATGTAAATGCCAAAGACCGACCGACCGAACGAACGAACGAAGGAAAGAGAAACTGAAGGTTACCACAATAACAGTAGCAACATTACATTCAATTGTAAATAAGAATGGGGTGGTGTGGTAAGGTAACATAAAAGAAGACGTTCGTAAAAAATTAAAGAGTACAACAACAAAAGATCAGCCAAAAAACCAAAAAGCAACACATGCACACACCGCATGGAATGGAATTAAATAGAAATAATATGCAAATGCGGCGAAGGGTGATCTTTAATTTATTTGAATGCGCAAAATGAAACATTTGAGAAATCATCATATATAGGAATATAGGAAAACAAAACATAAATACAAAATAACACCCAGCTGATTGCCTATACATAATTATTTGAAACACACATAGAGAAATCAGAAACAGCCATATCTAAGAAAAGAGAGGAAAAAAAAATAAAACTACCAACAACAACAAAAATGACGAATGCCGACATATTAGCCACAACAACAACAGTAATACAAAAATAATCAACAAAAATTGTGCAATCACACACGAATTTCTATATACATATAAATTGTATATATTTATGTATGATATGCATATATTGCTTATCAAACTTATTTTGTATAAAAAAATATTTATATTTTTTTAATTGGACTTTGGCAAAACAATAACTATTTTATATGCCTACATTTTTTTTCCTTTGATAACATAAATATGAAAAGGGAATACCCTGCTAATTGTTGTCTATAAATGGTAGTCCAAATCTATCTTTATTATTTTATGAGCAAAAGAAAACGAGGTGTTGGCACTATCGATTATGCTGCCTGCCATCATCATTCTTTAGCCAGCTAAAGAAGCTATAACAAAATATAGAAGCAAAAAGAAAAACACTTATAAAACACTTCACCCGCCAACTGCGCTCCTTTACCCCTCTCTCAACAACTAAATAGCCATAGTTCGTTCATCGTTACTTTCCATCATCATCATCATCATACCGTAAGAACTCTTCGGTCGTCAAATACCTCACCTCAGCCCCTCAGCATTACAACAAAAACAGGCATCATTGTTTTATTTTCATTACAATTTTCCACAAATTCTTTTATAACTATTCACATTTTTGTCACAAACATATTTACGTTAAATTTTTCCATATATTTCCTTTCACTTATTGTTTCTTTTCATTATTTTTCTTTATCGTCTTCAATGCAAAATCATCACTGCGAATTTTTTTCTCCATTTTTTTCCACTATGAATATATTTTGTGTATTTAGGTTATGTTTGGGTCGTCGTATTGTCGTAATTTTTCTGGCACTCAACTTACCTTTGTTTTATCACAAAAATTAAAGTTTTCTGTTATTTCTTAATGCTTTGTAAGCGTTTTTAACGTTTTCAATTGTTTTTATCAAATTTAGTTTGGGTTTTCACTGTTATTTCTGCATAAAATTGTGGAATTAAACACGTGTCTTGAAAAGTAGACTTTTTTCAATAACATGGCCGGTTCACAATAGTGATGGACTACTCGTTTCGATAAGTTGTTATTATCGATTGCTTATTTTTAAATAGATAATGCGATTAGTTATGTTATCGATGACAGGTTTTCTGATTGTGTTCGCATGCGATAATTTAATTGCATGGCCACATATCAAGTAATTTTCTGGAAAACAAGGAAACAATAGCCCGTTTAGATAACAAAATCCACACGCTTTGAAATGTAAATTTCATATCGTATACGTTCCCTTACTGCAATAATCTACTCTGGTAATGTGGACTATGCGTTTAATGTGGACCACCCCCCCATATCTAAGAAAATGCTTGAAATATGTCAATGCCGCCGTGATAAATGTTTTCCTCATTGATGAAAACCAACATCAAACTTGGTTTTTAATAAATAATTGCAATGTTGAAAATTTAGTAGTAGAAAATGTAGCTTTTATTGCAAAAGTGTGATTTGAAAATATTTAAGCACAATAGTAGAACGTTTTTGCAAAATAGTCGAACTCTTTGTTTTTCTCGAATATAAAGGAGTTATGTGGTTTTCTTGTTTTCTTTAAAAAATGTACGTTTAGCTGTAATTACAATCAGTGATTTTTAATTTTTATTCATTTTTGAAGCCGATAATTATTTTTAAATAAAAATATTCAATGTAGGGTAATGTGGACCACTATAAAAAAGTGGGACCTTTTCATGAAGACGATTTCGAAACATAGGGGCATTTAATATGCGAGGAGGTATTCTATCCTCTGAAAACTCGATATGCGAAATTACAGGTGAAGCAAGAACCTCCAAAATACCGCAAATGGGACGGTACCCTTAAATGGGGGCTATTCCAAAACATGAACCCATATAATTTTGCATTCATTGTTACCCAAAAGTGCAATAAGCGGTAGTTTATCACAACCAATCCACAACCTACCTTTAACTTACTGATCCTTATTACCACACATACTGGTCCACATTACCCGCCAATTATTTTTATTCGCAGTTTAGAGTTTTTTGAAATATAATGCAATAAAAATTGTATAGACAAATATATATGGTCTGTTCCCGTACTGCAAGAATCTACTCTTTTTTACTACGATAACACTTTTTTCCTTTATGATATCGAAAAAAAATAGTAAAAACTCGTAGATTCTTGCAGTACGGGAACAGACTAATAATGTTTGACCTGGAATATATTCAGCCAACAAATCTACTATGTTGTGAAAACAATTTGTTTTTATTTTTTACTGTTTTTACGTCCACAATATCAAAAAAAAGAAAATGGTGGTTCACAATACGAAGTTACACTATTGGTCTGTTCCCGTACTGCAAGAATCTACTACTTTTTACTGCGATAATGAATTTTCCTTTATGATATCGAAGAAAATAGTAAAATCTAGTAGATTCTTGCAGTACGGGAACGGGCCCTATTGTAGTAACGGAACAGGCCAAAAATAACTTGCTGCATTTATTTGTATTTTTTTTTTTTTGTTATAAAAAAGCTCTGAGATAAGTTCTCCACACAATGATCGCGTTACCCGTTTTTTGTTATCACGTTAATGTACGCAAAAACTTAAAATGTATTTAATCCGAAGTACTCATGAACATCAAGCGTTTGTGTTGTATTTTCGATAACATTGCACTCATTTTTCACGACATTTTCCTCATTTAATAAATTATAAAATGTGTTTATATGTAAATATTACGTTATAAAACATCACAATAGACTACAGTTTTTGTTAATTTCGTCAAGTAATACTATCTCTTGCTATTGTACCATATATAGAGCCATGGTATAATTATTACAAGTTGGGTAAAGCTACCAACTGATTACAATTTTTTCTCGAGGTAGCTTGTTCCATCAAATCAAAATACATATTTTGTATATGTTTGTGTATTGTTTTAAATACTATGCCAAATAAATTGAAATATATTCAAATTTAATTGAAATCAAGGCGTATTTAATAAGATGTAAGTGTCAATAATATGGTTTTAAACTTTTTTCTTTATTGTTTGTGAAATAAATTGTCAAAACAAATTTTTCGACGTTTCATTTCCTTCAAATTTAAATTATGCTCAACAACAAGAAATATATTTATAGCAACAGAAAATGTTACAAGCCTCAAATGACAAAAAAAATATATTTTACATTGGGTTCCTGATTATAGGCCGCTGAAATATGGACCTTTGAAATTTGTAAGGAGCCTGTATTGGTATCTGTCCATTAGTGTTTGCCACACATTCTGAAATATGGGCCCCTATAATGTCTCTAGTGCTTTCTCACGAAAATATCATAATTTTCAAGAAGATTATTTTGAGTAGCTAATGTTTAAATAAGTCCATACGTGAAGGGTATAAATCCTCTACCACCCTCAAAACCAATGAAATTAAATATAGGAGTCTGCCCATTGGTATTTGCAAAATCTTCGACGAATATTCAGCCTAACTCCTAGTTAGGCACAAAATATTTGCAATTAATGGTATGTTCCCGCACTGCAAGAATCTACTATTTTTTACTACGATAACGAATTTTCCTTTATGATATCGAAGAAAATTGTAAAATCGAGTAGATTCTTGCAGTACGGGAACAAACCATAAGAATAGATTCCGTAGTTGATCTTTACATGTTATTTTAAATTCAAAAGCATTGGATAGCCGTAAAAAAAGCAATGGATAGCCGTACCACGGCCCGAGAATTTGACATACGCCAAAATTGGTATACTGGCTACTTAACACAATCTTCATTATTTTGTGGTCTTTGAGCGGCGATTTGTGCCACACAACTTTTCCACTAAGAGGGTTGATTTGAAAGCCACAATTAAATATATATATATATATATATATACTAGCATATACCCGCTACTTCGTTAGCGAATGTGGGATGCATTTAAAACCACCCTCTATCGACCATTATTAAAATTTTAGAACCATTTAGTACCATAGTATGTTCTCAAATATACCTCTGTATCTCATCCCTACACACCCATTCCTACCGCAACAGAAATCTACCTCTATACTAAATGTGGTGTAATTTTTTACCATTTGTACTCTTGTTATACTTATTTTGAAAAAAGCCCAAATCCAAATTGAGTATCAGTTAGTGTACATTAATATAAATTTCCATAACCACCTACTTTAGCAATCATAAGTACGAATTTGCAACACTTCCCACATACCCCAATCTTAATTCCAAATTCCAGGATTCTATCGGTTCACTTAAATCCAATTTGTATCACATTTAGTACCACTTAGAACACATAAGTAAAAATTCCCTACAGCATGCAATCAAATTGAAATCATGAATTAGATAAAATCTTAATTATATACCAAATAGTATCAAATTTAGTACACAGTAGTACGAATTTCCAAAACTTCCTACTTAACCCCAACATACACTCCCACAGTGATCCTAAATCCAAGTTTCAGGATTCCAACTCTATTGGTTCACCCACAATTCAAACTGTAGCAAATTTAGTACATAGTTGTATCAATGTCCAAAACTTCCTACATACCTCAATCCTACACCCGCACAGTCATCCTAAATTCAAGTTTCAGGATTCCAACTCTATTGGTTCACCCACAATTCAAATTGTACCAAATTTAGTATATAGTTGTACCAATGTCCAAAACTTCTTACACCCCCACAGTCATCCTAAATCCAAGTTTCAGGATTCCAACTTTATCGGTTGACCTACAATTCAAATTGTACCAAAGTTAGTACACAGTAGTACCACTTTCCAAAACTTCCTACTTAACTCAAACCTTCACCCCCAGAGTGATACTAAATCCATGTTTCAGGATTCCAACTCTATCTGTTCACCCACAATTTTAATTATACAAAATTTAGTACACAGTAGTACGAATTTCTAAAACATTCTACACACCCCAATCATACCCCCACACTGATCCTGAAACCAAGTTTCAGGATTCCACCTCCATCGATTCACCCACAATTCAAATTGTACTAAATTTAGTACATAGTAATACCAATTTCCAAAACTTCCTACATACCCTAATTCTACACCTCCTAGGTGATCCTAAATCAAAATTTCAGGATTCCAACTCTATCGGTTCACCCACAATTCAAAATGTACCAAATTTAGTACACATTAGTACCAATTTCCAAATCTACCTACACACTCCAATCCTACACCTCCACAGTGATCCTGAATCAAAATTCAGGATTCAAACTTTATTGCTTCACCCACAATTTAAATTGTACCAAATTTAGCACACATTAGTACAAATTTCTAAAACTTCCTACATATTTCAATCTTATACCTCAACAGTGATCCTGACTCCAAATTTCATGATTCTAGCTCTATTGGTTCACCTAAAATTCTAATTGTACCAAATTTAGTACCATTTAGTAACCATAAGTATTATTTTCTTAAACTGAATCCTGACCCTAATCCTACATCCCTACAGTGATCCTGACTCAAAATTTTATTGTTCCCGCTCTATCGGTTCACCCAAATCCAAATTGTACCAATTATAGTACGATTTAGTACTTTTCGTACACATAAGTAACAAATTTCCAAAACTACGTACATATCACAATCCTATACTCCGACGGTAATCTTACTTTCAATTTTCAGGATTCTAGCTCCATTTGTACCTCCAAATCAAATTTGTACCAAATGTAGTACCATATGGTACTTTTCGTACACATGAGTACACGGTTTCAAAACCATCTCCTTATATCGACCCTACTTCCCAACCATAATTCGCATTCCAAATTTCAAGTTTTTAGCTCTATCCGTTCTCATGCTACAGAATTGTACCAAATTTAGTACATTTTCGTACATTTCGGATAGTTGTAGTTCGAATTTCCAAAAACCCTTTGGTACATCTATCCAACACTCCATCAGTGACCCTCAATCCAAATTTCAGAGTTCTAGCTCTACTGGTTCGCCAAATACAAATGATATCATATTTAGTA
This sequence comes from Musca vetustissima, assembly GCF_032173495.1. Taxonomy (NCBI): domain Eukaryota; kingdom Metazoa; phylum Arthropoda; class Insecta; order Diptera; family Muscidae; genus Musca; species Musca vetustissima. Next base: position 67,961 of record NW_026887463.1, read on the forward strand.
CTTTTTAGTACTTAATCGTACCCTTCTAGTACGAATTTCCAAAAACCCAGCCTTATCTGTCACATTTGGGCCAAGAGTGACCCTCACCCAAAATTTCAAGATTCTAGCTTCAGCCGTTTCGTCTGGGCGTTGATGAATCGTTAAATCAGTCAGTCAGTCAGTCAATCACTTTACTCTTTTATTAGTATAGATATATATATATAGGAGCCACGGGCAGGATGTTGTAAAGATTTCAAAGATTATTTGTTATGGATGAAACAAATATATCATGGTATTCCCTACTGGATTTTGGAAAGAAATCATAACCATTCATTAATTTTTCGCGTTTTTTGTTATGTGTTAAAAAAATGTGAAAAAAGCACAACCACTTGTTGAGTATATTTTATATTTGGCAGAAGAAGCCACCACCTACATACATAGTTACTTTTGTTGTTATTATACTTAAGCTGCCCTACCTTCTATTATTGTATCCATGGTACAATTATAAAAGGTAACAGCAAGTCCCAGCTGATTTGATTCCAAAGTAATACTAGTGTCAATATGAATTTGACAAATTATATTTTTAAAAATCACCCAACAGGAAATTTGGGAACGCATACAATTCGAAATTGTTCTTTATTAAATGTCTTCCCGTATTCATTTTACACAATCTGCCTGTTGGGAAAGTTTGAGGAAGCAAATCTTTCTTCATTGAATAACTCGCAATTCCCTGCATTTTCATATGTGTTACACATATAAGAAGCAATAGCTCAATTATAGGAAAGATGTGGAAGCGATAGAAATATAAATTTGATAGATTTTCATTCATGTTTTTTCAAATTCTTTTTATGGATTCGAAAATATTTTATTTTCAAAATAAATATAATTTATTTGTTTGTTTACATTTTTCTGTCAAATGATGTTGACACTAGTATAACTTACAAAAACAAATTTCCATGTGGTTGTTGTATCGTTTGTTGTGCAACAACACTTGCTGTTACCTTCTATTATTATACCATGTATTGTATCATGGTTGTAAATAAAATTCAACATTACAGCACTCAGAGAAAATCAGCACAAAGAGAAAAATCCTTCGGAGTAATGGTAAGAGTTCTAATTATAATCTTATTTGCAAGCCCATATTGTGAAAAAAACTTGATATTCCATTCATTTTTCGCGATATTTTCTTTACTTAATAAATTAAAAAATTAGTAAAATAAATAAAGCAATCTGTTGAATGTGTTTATATGTAAATATATAATTCATTCGGTCAAGTACGTTTACCTTTATTGTGAAATAAAGCCTATATCGCATTAATGTATTGTCGTCAACTGAAACTGCTTCGTTTTAATATCAGAATATGCGAACCCACACTGCACGGCCGTGTTTATTTCTTAACATAGTTTGGCAACACTTTGTCTGATATCTGTCAAAATTGTGTAAAAACGGCCGCGAAAAATGGCGACCAAACAAAATTCCCTGTCAAAGCTCTTTCCGCCTTTTGACAATTGCTAAGGTAGGTGGACGATTGGAAAAAATAAATAAAAAATGTGAAATATATTGAACATCATTTGGAAAATGACAAAAATGAATGTACAGTAAATTATTTTTACAAAGTGACAATGTGAAATTACAAATGTTTTGTGGAATATCGATGTCTAATCGGCGAAATTTCTAATTGCAGGCAAAATGGCAGTACGCTACGAACTCTGTGTCGGTCTCAACAAGGGACACAAGACCACCAAAGTCAGGAATGTCAAGTACACCGGTACCAAGAAAGTCAAGGGATTGCGTGGTGCCCGTTTGAAGAACGTAAGTATAGCGAAAAAACAATATTTAAGTGATCGAAAAATACTTCCCATATCCAACATGAATGTAAACATTGGAGAGATACTATTGATAGTATAGAAATGTCATTGTTTATATGAATGAGTGGTTGTAATAGTTCTACGGGACATTATATCCTTAAAAAAAATGAAATTGTAAATATTGCATAAAATTGTGTATCCTCTAGAGTTTCTTCAATTGTTTACATTTGTTGTACGTCGAAGTGTTTTCCTTGATGTGCCGCCTCTATTCTTATTTTTAGGGTTTAACTAAATTTCGTATATTATTAATTATTTACAGATTCAAACCCGTCACACCAAATTCATGCGCGATTTGGTCCGTGAAGTCGTTGGTCATGCTCCTTATGAGAAGAGAACCATGGAATTGTTGAAGGTTTCCAAAGATAAGCGTGCTTTGAAATTCTTGAAACGCCGTTTGGGCACACACATCCGTGCCAAGAGGAAGCGTGAAGAATTGTCCAACATCCTCACTCAAATGAGAAAGGCTCAAACCCACGCCAAGTAAACATCATCATAGTTTATTGGTGTGTGTGTACAGAAGCTGTTGCTGATGAGTCTGTCTTTGTTATGTGCTTAGTGTATTTTAACACTATTCTTAAAATTTTTACTTGGACAGTAGTGATAATGAATGGAAAAGTAATAAAAAAATAAGAAATAGAAAAACAATTGAATTTGGTGTATTCAGTGTTCGATCAATACAATAATAGTTTGGGGTTGTGCCAAAACATTTCAAGAAAGTAACGCAGATAGTCGAATCAGTGTTGAACGAATAAATCAGTGTTAAACGGTCTTGGGAATAATACATGATAGTGAATGCCGGTATTTTTATATTTAAGACGATGCATAAATATGTTCAAAATCTTTATAAATAATTTCACAAGATGACCCTATTTACGAACCTGCAAGAATGTACAAATTTTTACTATAATAACAATTTTTCCTTTATGATCTTGATTATTAGATTAGTATATACTTCCAGTACGAGAATAAATCTTATAACTTAAGTATGACTTAAATTTGATTGGGGCATATGCACTATGAATTTATTTGAGTATTAAACAAGTACAAGCAATGCTGTAAATTGCTCCTCAATTGGGTTAAATGAAAGTGATTCTAATTTCGACAAAATAAAGGAAAACTTATCGTAGTAAAAAATGTAACATTTTTGCAGGTTCTGGATCATACATAAAACCAATTTTGGACCTTGTATTATTTTGCATTATTGAACGCTGGCTTTGGAACATGACAAATGGGTAACTTCATATTTGTAGTTACTTCACTTAGAGGCCTTCCTATTTACTCAGAGTGAAAGGAGTACAACACTTAATGAGGATATAGAAATTTTGGTCTCTTAACGAAGACACTGATGATATTTAAATTGAATAAAAAATTAATGTAGCTATAATCAGCACTAAAAAGTCAATCTGCAGTAAATATTTAATAAATTAATAACAGGTGGTATTTTTTCAAACTTTGGAACCCCATATGAATTCTACCTGAACGAATTGTATTGTTCTAAAGTGAAATATATTCAAATTTAATTGAAATGAAAATTATGTTTTTAACGCGTCCATTTGGAAATAATTACTTTGTTATGAATGAAACAAATATCTCATAGTATTCCCTACGGGAATACTATTATTATTATCTCACGAAAATTCCATCAGCCTTAAGGTACGTTTAGATTTACGAAATCCACTCGATCTAAAATGTCAATTCCATTGCTTATACGAAGAGCTTGTTTGGCAATACTTTTATTAATATTTTCTACAAGAATTTGTGTAAAAATATCATGTCAATCTGTTTGTTTTGGCAAAATATTTTTGACATATCAAAATACAACAACCGATGTTTGTTGTAGAAATTCGCCGATGCGGCTACCTTGTATATCTACCTTGGGTTATACGTTAAATATAATCCACTGGATTTGTGAACAGAATTAACGTGACGTATACGCAATGGAATTGACATTTGAGATTGAGTAGAGAGATATCTCACTTGTGAAAAATTGTTCGATTTTCCATTTTCGCCTTATTCTAAGTTGTTATGTCTGTTGTCCAGTGTAATTTATTGTTTAAGCGAAAAAATGTAAATATCAAGAATCCGCTGTAAAACATAAAAAGAAAAGTTAAAGTTTGAAAATATGGCAACCTACGACGGCATGTGAAACAGCTGTTTATTGTTTTAATGCAACTTGTGCAACAAGTACAAAACCCGCATTGAACGATGTCAAAGACAAAACGAATAAGGGGAAGACATCTGCGATTGAATAAAATTAATTCGCAGTTTTTTATTTTATTTCATTTCATTTTTATTTCATTTCCATATTTTATCTTCCCAAATTCTTAAAGTGGCCAATTATTTTATGATATGCTCCTCATCCTTTATTTCGTTCTTCAAATCATGCAAACGTTAATTTTGAAAGAAAATATATTTTTGTAGCTTTATGATTGTTCTTTCATTATTTTTATTTGAGGTTTTCACAGTTAAGTGGCTCATCAGGCAAATTTGGCTATGTTAATTTTCCATAATTTTTAATATCCTTTTCTGGAGAGACAAATCCTCACACGAAATTTCTTTTTTAACCTCCGAATTGCATCAAACTCCGCTTAAATATTCCTTATTGCTTTTATACATTCCGTGACAATAGGATTTCCAATTGCATTTTATTTGTTGTTTTTGACTTCAAAATATGCATACAACCATGGTATAATTATTACAAGGTAGGGCACAGCTACCAACTGATTACAATTTTTTCTCAAGGTGGCTTGTTCAATCAAATCAAAATACATATTTTGTGTATGTGTGTGTATTGTTTTGAATACAATGTCAAATAAATTCAAAATAAATTGAAATATATTCGAGTTTAATTGAAATGAAAATAAAGTTGTTAACACGTTCGTCTGGAAGTAATTACTTTGTTATGCATTTTGTGAAGAACTCATAACCTTTCATTCAGTTTCGCGTTTTTAGTTTTGTGTTGAAAAAATGTCAAATAAATACAAACACTTGTTGGGTATATTTATTTTATTTTTGGCAGAAGAGGCCACACATGCATAGTTGCTTTTTTGTTATTCACCTCAAGCTGCCCTACCTTGTATTATTGTACCATGCATACAACCATTTATAATATTCAAAATCGTCATATAATAAGTATTGTCATATAATAAGATATTTTTCATAAAAAATTGTAATACTTATGTATATTTATTTAGTCATCTCGCTTTTAATTTATTTGCGAAAAATTTCGCACAAAATGTCATCACATTCTCCCACTCCACGTAATCCAGAATAACTAATTTTTCCCCAAAGCGGATTTTTTTTCGCTTTCGAACTTGATTTAGAATAAGGGGCATGTGGGAAATGTATGGTACTGCTTACAAATGCCTTGTTAACCTCGAAGTGAGGCACCAACAAAATTCTCATGCAGTTTATTTGGGTATAAAAAGAGACACATTTTGGTATAAAACGTTTTTTGTAAAGAAGCTATTAATAGCTCCTAGGGAGAATATCCCCAACAAAAAACTAAGGGAACTGATAAGGATCTGTGGCGAGATCCGAAACTATAGTCTTCCCTGCCCAACCCCTCGGTGGACAATGCCATACTTTCCCCACTAATAAATAGTTGTTTTTATAAAAGCAACAAACTGGGCTTCAGCCTGACTAGTTTGCAATAACAAAATATGAACTGCGAAAAAAATTGCTGAGATTTCTGGTTCAGAATACCTTTAAAAGGAAGAGAGAAAAAAAGTCACGGTGAATTGATGTTCAGAATAAGACTAAATATGAATTTTCAAACATCAAATGGTGGTATTTACACCAGTATAAATTTCACAAATTAATATATAAAGACCGGCTCACTACATTTTTTCCATGAAAACAATACAATGAATGGCTTAATGTTGAGTTCAAAATAAATATAAGTCCATGATAAAAATTTAACAAGTATTTATATTTGATTTTTTAAGTTTAAGCCTTTTTATTATTTAAGTATATGCTAGGTATAAGAGAAGTTTAAATAACTGTTGTTTGTGTAAAAATTAATGGTTTTATAATTGCAACGCGATTTTTGTACGAAACAATACAATTTTCTCACAATGTACCAAAATATGCCACCAAATATGCAAAGGAGAACAAAAATTAGTTATAGAATTTTTGTGTATTTATTAACAAACATCAGCTGATCGGTATTTAGATCATGATAAAAGGTATGTGTAAACAATTTGTGCGTATTTCTGGATTTCGTTAATCGAGTAGATTTAAAATCGTATATGTAAATGTACTATAAATCATGATTTATCATAAAAAACCTTTACAGCATATTATACAATGGCCAAATATAACATAACAGGTATGTTCGTTTACTTTTCCAGTAACATTTACTCAGTAAAAGTTTACTGAGTGTAAAAACGAAAAAGAGAGAATATTTTAGAGAGTAACCAGTAAAAAGATTGTATCCATATAGCTTAATACAACCATGGTACAATTATACATGGTAGGGTACATGGCACAATGAATAGGTAGTCCATTTAGAGCAGCTGATGTCTTGGTTAACTGATTAACTGTCAAAAGAAAAATTTGACAGATAATCGAGACAAAAAAAAAGTGTTTTTGTTTTGATACATCACCTTATTATTGCATCATGGTAGGGTAGCTTTTGTCAGAAAGAAGAAAATACACATCTACCTAATGGGCAATAAAGAGAGTAAGCGTCTTTTGCGATAATACTGAGAAAAGTAAACAGACAACATTTAGTAAGATTTAACAAATAAACAGCTGGTTCAAGAAAACACTAGATTTGCCCCAAAATAAACAACAAAGAAAGGACGAACACAATTATTTGTATTGCATTTAATATTAAAAATAAAATGAATAATAAAAGAAAAATTGATTTGGTATGTTCCCCGGGAACATTTAAGCTTCCTGCATAAATACATTGCCCTCTATCTGGAACTTACCTAAAAATATATAAGGAATTAGTTTCTAATTTAATGAAACTTAGCATTACTTACGAATTTCTTCCATTTTCTGTAATTTTTATACAACTTAATTTCAAATTGATCTTTGCAAATTATAAAAATGTTATGAATAATTTTTAATTTTGGTCGTAAAACAGCTGATCCAAAAATACTGACTTTGCAAAATCTTACTGCATAAAATTCTTTCAGTTTGTTACCAAATATCGAGTAAACAGATAGAGCTAATGTATACTATGAAAACAAATGCTGAATACAACCACAGAAATTTGGTAGGAATAATTTTTTATTTTAATTTGAATGATGAACAGCAACATGTCATTTTTAATATTTATTTATACTTGCGCTTTCTTTTTCATTTAAATTTTGCCCGTCTAAATTTTGCAAATTCTCAGTAACACAACTGCCAATTTTCTCTCTTAATGCGCTCTTATCTTACGGGATTTTGTTATGGTGTTTTTACACGATATGAATTTTACATATGTGCTGTCACTTTATTTACATATGGAAATCGAACTCGTCATGTGAAACATACGGAAATTTCAATGTGTCAAAACGATATGCAATTACATATGTATTTTTTCCGAATAGGACGCGCTCTATTTTCGTATGTGAAACATAAGGAAATCAGCTGTTTGAATGAAACACATTGTTGGAAGAAAATATTTCAATTGCAAGTCAAAGAAAAGGATGAAAAGGCAACAATTAAAAATTAGTATTTCGTTTGTAGGTGTTTAATAAAAATAAATGAACACAAACAATAAATGTTTTGCGTACGCTGCTAATTTTGACACACATAAGGAATTACATATGGATGAAATAAGTGACAGCAATATGTAAAATACATATTGTGTAAAAACACCATTAGTAAACGAGCAACATTTACTTAGTCTCAATTTAGATTGGGCGAGTTTACTTGCGGCAAGTCTTTATTTGCAGGAGAGAGGGGCAAGGGGAATAGAATTTGAAAAAAAATTGCCCGTACCGACAATTTTCTGGCAATTCGTTTTGTGTATTTTGTTTGTAGTGTCAGTAATTTGAAATACCAATCCAGAACATTGTCACAAAATGTAAAATTTTTTTTTTTTGAAATCGAATTGCCTTGTATAGACGCATTAAGCTAGTTCAAAAGAGAACGATATTAATTGCCGCAAGTAAACTCGCCTAATCTAAATCAGGACTTACAATTTGCACAAGTTATAGAGTAAACGTTATAAATTGCATATAAACAATTATAATCATGATTACTGTCGTTCATATGAACATAGTTGTAATACAGCATAGCACGTTTTCTGCCCAATTGTTACAACGCTGTCATCGCTGTTTAGAACATATGGCGACATACAACCCTGTCATATTTGGTAAACAAAATGAGCGCGGCGACAATGGTTGTCATTTGTGTAGGACCATTTTGATCGGAAAAACTGAAAAGCACTGCAAAAAAGTCCTTGCCCGTGTACCTCTCTCAACAAGACAAACGAACGAATAGCTATGAGTAATAATAAAAAGAGAAAAATTGATGTACCCTTAATACCCTGCAGTTGGATTGGTTGCGGACTGATGTTCCCAAACGATTGGGAATTAAATGGTCACATTGAAACACATTTGGAGACATTAAAACCGCACACGAATGGCAATTATATCTGTGTTTGGGGAGCGTGCTCATTTTCGACGGCATGTATCACGGAAATACAGCGACACATATACTATCATGGATACTACAATGGTTTGTTGGTCCATGGAAAAAATGAACTTGACTCGAATCCCACAATACCAAAGTGTAATGCTGTGCCAAGAGAGTGCGATAAAATACCTGATTTGCATAATGATTTTCGCTGTGAATGGGTGGATTGTAATCGCACGTTTATCTCAATAGTGGAGTTTCAGGACCATATAGTACAACATGCCTCATTTGAGTATGAGATACAAAAATCACCGGACGATGAAAGGCCCAAAATACAATGTAACTGGAATTTTTGCAAAAAACAAATGGACAATAAATATCGCCTTATAGAACATATTCGGACGCATTCGAACAAGAAACAAGTAGCCTGTTATCATTGTGGAGAACTGTTTCGTACGAAAACGACATTATTTGATCATCTACGAAGGCAGCCAGAAAATAATAGTAAGTAATAGAATTAATGAAAAGGAAATATTTGCGTAATCTATAACAGCAAAATAGATTTTATTATTTTGAGGGACGCACGCCACACACATTAATGAGCTAGCTAGCTAGCTGTTCAGACTAGACTCACCACCTGCTCTTGTCACTTTTTTGTGTTATTTTCAATTTTTCTGCTTGTTTGTTTCAGCTCAAAAATATCAATGTGCCCAATGCTCAAAATATTTTGCTACCGAAAAACTATTACGTTCTCATATGCTGAAACATGTCAATTGTTTTAAGTGTACCATGTGCGATATGACCTGCTCATCAGCCAGTGCCTTAGCTACACATGTAAGATATAGACATTTGAAAGAAAAACCTTTCAAATGTGTAGAATGTGAATATAGATGCGTACGAGAATCTGATTTAAATCAGCATGTACAATTGGTGCACAGTCAGGAGGTGCATCGTTGTGAAGAATCTGGTTGTAATTATGCTGTTAAAACATTTCAGGCCTTAAGAAAGGTATGTATATATATTCTTGCGAATATGTATTGTTTTAAATTGTGTTTGTCTTTTTTTCTGGTGTTAAATATCAAGATCTATGATACGAGTTTGAGAGATAGTTTTATGGAATGTGTAGGTTATAGGTAAATAGTTTAAATTTAGGCTAGATTTCGACTATGTATGAATGGAATAAATAAAATCTGTTTCGGAAAGAACAATATCAAACTTTTCCTAAAATATATATTAGGAAATAACAATTGGGTTATGAAATAATATTTTAGCAGGTTTGACAAAATAGCATGTGCTGGAAAATAATAGCCAAGTGTAATCCATTGAACAATTTTTACATGAAAGATATATTCCAACCAACAACATTGAAGTATATCCTTAAAATTTGCTTTAATATAAAATCCTACCTATAGCCGTACATTTTTCGAATAGTCAAATTTTTACCACATAAAGTCCTAAGGATCCTGATTAAAAGGGTAAAATTTTACCGAGATCTTGGTCTCCTAATTCAAATGTATAGTCCGTGTCTGTCTCAGATGGGTTTTTTTACTAATTCAAAAATTTTTTAAGAAGTGATTCCTTGAATACTTCAATATGATGGGAGTTTGTTTGAAAGCAGTTCCAATGGTTGAAGATTTTGAATAAAATTTAGAACAACTTAGTAGTGTTTCAGATAGATTCAGATCCTTCGCCTATTACATACATTAGGGTCATTTAGTATATCATCAATCCCTTTTAATAAAACCTTTATATTTTTCTTTCTTCCCACATTACAGCACTTCTTTGAAGTCCATAAAAATACAACATTTATATACCTCTGTCATTGTTGTGAGAAACCATTTAAAAGTGGCAAAAGTCTATCAGTGCATTTAATTAAGAAACATGACTTTCAATTACCCTCCGGCCATCGTCGTTTTACATATCGCATTGATGAAAATGGTTTCTATCGTCTCGAAACAACACGCATCGAAAGCCTAGAAGTTACCGAACAAATATTAACACCGACAACATTTGAGATATCGGAAATTACCGAAGATAGTAATTCCTATGAAATTGTCTCCTTGACAAATTCACAGGATGCTGAACGTATTTTAGTATCGAATGAAAGAGGTGAAGCACGTCCAGCAGGGGAGGTATTAATATCATTGCCAAGTTTAGATTAATTAGATTTTACAAAATAGTTTAAATATCATTATTAGAGATATTTCCAAATACCTACAAACAAACAATACTGATAGCAATAAGTATTTTTCCCATCATATCGGTTTCTCTCGTTTAGTAATAGTTAATATAAATTATATAAAAATGTTTTAATTTTTATACTTAGCCAAATACCAAGAGAATTTTGTCCTTTTCTTTTATTAAGAAAATGTATTTTTATTATTATTTTTAAATTATATTTATTTTTTACAAGTTTTTGCCATTCGAAAAAAAGAACTTAATGAAACACCATGATAATAATATTCAATGTATGTTAAGTGTTAAATCAAAATTTCCTTATAACATCGACTAAACTTAACTCATTTTGTGATGCCTTTTTATTTAATTATTACCTTTTTTCTTATAAAAAAACTGTGCTTTATTTTAAGTTACAAAATGATGCCAGAATAAAGTTTTGAAATTTAAATTTATATAAAAAATGAGTTTTTTATATTAGTAATTAAAATAAGGAAAATATTTATTCATTCATATTTGGAAGACTCTCAAACAATAAAAGGGAATCTGTATCAAAATAGGAAAATGATTTCCTAGAAAATAAGTTGGTTTGCCTGTAATTAAAAAAAGAATCACTCACATGTTGTCTCATTTATCAAAGTCAATGGCTGAGAAGCAACCCCATTTTCCTCGATTTACAAAGAATCTTTAAAAGTATTTTTCTAATATTTTTCTTCTTCAGCATGTCATATGATACCGATACCGAACAATATACATACATTTGAGGGTAATTTTTAATGTACACTCACACATACATATAAAAATGAAGATTATATATTGGTGGTTGAAAGTGTTATAAAACGTTCGAAGCCTAAAAGTATGCTCAAGTTTTTGTCATATTAATTAGATATCGTCATCATAAGACAAAAAGGTCAAAGGATAGTTGTTGGTTTTTTTTTTTGGTTATACATCCGTCAATTGATTTCAATGTGCGGGGGAGGTTTTAGCTTCGACACTGTATTTGTGGGGCGTAATATTACTTGTTATAACTAGAATTACCTATCTAAGATATTATAAAATATGCAGTATAGGACCTACGGTGGTGGTCACGTAATTAAAACATTTATTGTGGTAAACATTTTTTCGATTAGCCCTCGATTCGTTTGAAGTATTTTTGATTTTTGTTAATTCAGAATATCTCGATATACTGCACTTTAGAGATTTAGTGTAAAAATAGAAAATTATTGCATGCAATTTTTCCATAAATAACGGTTTTTATGAAAATACATCGACTTTGAAGTGGCCACATAATTAAAGCATTGTGTAATTTTTTGCTTTACTGATTTTTTTTAATATTCGAAGTGTTCTAAATTAAAAATTTTTCGAAAATACTTCAAACGAATCGAGGGCTGATCAAAAAATGTTTACCACAATAAATGTTCTAATTACGTGACCACCACTGTAGATACATTTTTAAATGGATTAACAGATATTTAAGATGATGAGAGAGTTTGGAATGGTAAGTATATATATACTCTACCGTGTGGAATGCGGAGATGAAAATTCTTCTGAATGTGAGACAAAATATCACTAACTGCCCTAAATTATTGGGATCACATTGGACAGAATGCTTAAAACGTCTGCGTAAGGCACATCTATTTGCTTCTAGAAGCTACAAAGTAGGAATGATATCCTCGAGTCACTTGGCGGAAGTACTTGGGGTGCACACAAGAATACCTTGTTGACCTCTTATAAAGCGATAGATCGTTAAATAAATACAAAGTGAATGATGTATTTGGACTTCAGATAATCCAAAGATTCTTATTGTAAGGTACAGTCAGATATGTACCGATAAAAACCCTTAATAATTCTTGTCGTGCCCCAAATTACCTTTTACATTAAATCGGACAAATATATATAAGGGAGCTATATCTAAATCTGAACCGATTTTCACGAAACGTGGAACACATCATTCTAGTTTCAATTCAGTACGCTATGCAAAATTTCGTGTAAATCATGTTGTGTTAACCTACCATAACCCGACGGCGCAAGCGACGGCGTAAAAACGTCGTTATTGAGCGCAGACGTTGGTAGCCCTGGCAGCATTTGTCATTTTCTTTGTTTGTCATTTTTGACAATTCGTAATTGGCGCATTGCAGCCACCTTCAAAATTGCTTCATTGCAAAAAAATATCCGAAGGAGCAACACGAACACCAGTCAGAGAAAAGTAAAAAAAGTGTATAGTGATTGCAGTCATTGCAATAGTAAAAAGTGCATAAAGACAATATTGCACAATCGAAATTGTGAATTGCTTATCATTAAGAGGCATTGTGAAGTGTTCAAAACACGTTCAATTTCTTAAGGAAATTTTTCTATTAAGGTGAGCTTTTAAAAAGAATTGTGAAAATTTTAAACAAAAAATTCACACCAAATTTTTGGTTCTTTTTCTAGAAGTCCCGTTGGTTAACGGTACCGCACAGCAATATACGTATGCTGGGTACACGTTACCAACGTGAACAACACGTGCTTGGTGATATTCCATTGGCGATATTGAACCCCAAGGATTACTCCATCAACAATTCTGTTTGTTTTTTTTACAATTCCTTTACACGGCACAACGTTCCAGAGCCGGATTGCTGGCTTTGCTAATCGTCTGGATTTTTCGTGTGCTTTTGTGGATATTAAGGCAAATTATATCAGGCTTCCAGTACTCCGGGCATATAACCCCAACATCTCATTGCTATCAATTTTCAACATTTTGGCCAATAGTGAATCTTTTGGAAGCGACTATTAAGACCATTGTTCAACACAGTACCCAAAATTATTGATCACCAAAATTCTTTCAATTTTCAACAATACCGCATTGAACATTTAAAGCTGTTAGTGCCGGCGTTCAACAAAATCGTAAGCTTCAAATCCAACGTGCTATAAAGAAGAAACGGAGTAAGTACGTCAACAAGAGCCCGTGAATATTTGAAGCTGATAAAATCAGAGCAAGGGTAGCCATCACCTCCAGTCACAGACGGGATGGTGTGGACCCAGTTTTTTTAAAGTTCCTCGACGGTCAGCCGAGATATTTCTCAATTATTTTGTTGTTTCTTTTGGACAAATTCCAAAATTCTTGTTTTTTTGTTGCAATTCAAATAATTTTAAATTGTTTTTAAAAATTATATGAGCCTGTACCAATGTACAAATTTAAAAATCTATTCATATGTACATAATTCCTTTTTTATTTCTTTAAAAATACGTCTATAGGTATAAGAACATTATATATAAGAACATATATACATATATAGGCATACATATATATGAGTATATATATATATATATATATGAACATATACATATGTATATATATAAATCAATATAAATATACAAATATTTCATTTTTTTTATCATCATTTAGAGTCAATATTGTTAGTTGTTAATCCCATTAGTTGAGAAAAACAAAATCAGCCCTTATTAATTAAAAGGACTATATAATAACCCCTTTGAGCTCAATAGGTGTTAGGTATTATTTGGATTATTAATTTAGTGCATATTGGCACCGAAATGGGATTGACAAACAAAAATTTAAATTAATAATTTTTGTATGTATCCTGCTGATTAAATTGTGCCTTTTTTCTTTGATTTTTTCTTTGATTGTATAGATTTTGATTCCACTTATGGATATAATTAGATTTAAGTAAATCTAAGTATAATCTTTAAGTAGAAAATGTTTATTCTTAAAATGAATATGAATTTGAATAATGAATTTAAAAGAAAATAAAATGTGTTCTAGTTAATTAATTTAAAAAAAGGATATGTAAACAGGGTACAGCCGACAGAATTTGGGGGTCTTCAAATGTTTTGAAGCCCATATGGGGGTTCTTACAGAACCCATGGGAGGGATAAGAGGTACCCATTGTCATCTAGGGGTACCAACCACAACAACAACAATATTTTGAGTCCGCAACAACGTCAAACTTAATCGATGGTATTTTCTTTGTGACATATGAATTTTTTTGTACGTAGCCGTGTGTGGACGACTGAGTATAGCCGGTACACAATAAAAGAGTAGGTCTCCTGTCATCATGGCCAAACCAATCTACGGTTTCACACACGCCCCTGAACGTTACAAAATGGCGCCCAACGTAGAAGCCAGGTTTAATCCTGGTTTATCATAATATGTTTTTTTTTATTTTTGATTTTTATTGATTTCTTTGTATCTGTCTTGAGTTGTTGTTAGATGACAACACTCAATAGCGATTCAACGAAATTAATTATAATGGTTTTCTAGAATTTCATCTTATAGAAAGATATTTTATATGTCATTGGAGTATTATATATATGATAATATCCAATTTGCGATAAAATATTATATCAAAATACTATATCTAAATACAAGTCATTGAAGATATATGGTCATTAGTCATTGTCATGTATGGACTAAGACAATTTGCGATATTTCATTTGGTTTGTGATTGTATGACATATTGAAGATATTCACTTATTTTTTTCATTTCCTGGAAGGAAAATAATTGTGTTGCAAATAACTAATCATAGCTATATACTCATTTTATTGTTGTTGTTGATTTTTATGGCTGATACCAAAACTGTTTATAATATCCTTTTGATTTTGTATGAGTTGATTTTCTGAAGAAGAAAAGAAACTAAATGTTAATGAAACATTTTGATCATATTTGATTTTCAAGTTTAGATTTTTTTTTTTGTGGTTTTGAATTTATTTGAGAGCTTCCGATTTTTGTGAATCGGTAATCAGTTTTGACTCTATTTTTTTTTATTTTTTTTAAGCTTCTGCTACGGACTTACAGTAACGCACCTAGTAGTTTTGGTTTTCAATTTTTTTTATTTTTTTTATTAAAGTTCTATTTTTCGGATCAAGTAAATAATTACATAGTTTAGATTTTCAAAATTCTTTATTTGTTTTTTGTTTGGCATCATGCAACAAAGCAATGGAGCGAAGCCAAAAACTTATGGTATTAGTACCAGGTCCAATAGCCGAACAGGACAGGCAATCCAAACGCAAGATGATGTACCCTCGGGTAATACTGCCAGTGTCGAAGCTAATAATCGAACAGTATCTAATGAAGTTGAAGATTCGCCAAATCCAATTAATTTAACTGAAGATGGTAGTACGATCACTACGCCATCGTTTAGTCCCCTGACTATTCGAGGTAACAGTGGTGAGCAGGTTGAAAGAATGAATAGTACAGGAATTGTTGAGGTAGTTGAGTCTGCATTGGAAGCGACGCAAGCATCGATGCTTGAGATGATGAGGAAGGAGATGCAGAAAGCTGTATCCATAGCTGTTAAGACCGCCCTTTCGCAAACATCGAGTCCACATGCAGGTCCTTCATCCAATCCTGTAGCCCAGAGTGTCGATTGGCCGCATGAATTGCCATCAATGCTAAACGCACCTGTTCATACTAATGCACCAACCGCTTCGAATATTCCAAATGACGATTTTCTTAATGTTGAGAATAGGAATTGTTTCAGTAGACCCAAATACCCATACATCAGCAAATGGGGTATAAAATTTGATGGTACTACAAAAACTCCACAGATTGAGGATTTTTTATTCAGAGTTGAGAGACTGCGGAAGAGTTATGGTTTTTCAGAGCGAGAATTATTAGAAGGTTTTCATTTGTTGTTAGAAGGCCGTGCTAACCAGTGGTACTGGGCTCAAACTCGGCAATATCCAGACATGAATTGGAAAAATTTTAAATTGAATATGACTCGCGAATTTCAGCGGTACCAATCAAACTTGGATGTATTGAGGCAGATGATGGATAGGAAACAAGGTCGCGATGAAACTGTGACTCAGTACATAGATGCCATCACTATTTTGCGCACTCAATTAAGGCAATCACTCCAAGATTATGAGGTTATCGATATTATCAAGGCAGGATTAAAACCCAGAATCGCTCATCTGTTGTTTAGTGCTGATATTTATTCCGTGGAACAGCTCCGCAATGAATGTAGGAAGGCTGAAGAGTTTCTAGACAGAGAGTCAGTTGCTAGGATTAGAACGAATGCACCACCTCGCATGGTTAATGAAATTTTCGATTCCGATTATGAAGAAATTACTAAGGAAGTTGATGAGTTGAAGCTGCGACCGAAGGTAACTAGTTTCCCCAGAGCTGAAACTTCTCGTTGCTGGAACTGTGGTGACAACGGTCATGTTTTCAAACAGTGCACTAGTTCACAACGATCTTTGTTTTGTTTTAAATGCGGCTCACCAGGAATAACAGCTCCTCAATGCAATAATTGCAAGAAAAATATTCGGCCATCCAATCCTTTTAAATCCGAATCAGTTTCTACACAGACCGTAGACTGACTAGATTCAGACCATATTTCTATAAATCCACCCATTGTTGACAACTTAGTAACTCCAAAACATTCCGAACCTCTAATTATATCCAAACCTGATTTGACGTTACCATTTCACGTGCGTATGGCAAAATATTTAAAGACCCGAGAACGAATTTTTAATGCCGAAATTTCTGTAAATACTGGTGTTTTTGTTTCCAAACGTATCTTGAAGGCACGTGAACGATATAGGCTTAGACGTTTCAAAAGAATATCGATTTCTTCTGCCACATTCTCTGATTTTAAATCCAATGATCTTCGACCTTTTCGAGAAGTTCTTGTTAACGGCATACCAGTGTTAGCTCTTTTTGACAGTGGAGCCACTGTAACTTGCTTAGGCAAAAATTGTTTTTCGTTGATTGATGATTTAAAATTGAATATTAATCCGGTATATAAGTGTAGTGTTGGTACAGCGAATGGTCAACGAGTTTCTTGTTGT
>NW_026887464.1:0-8790 GCF_032173495.1 Musca vetustissima
AGATTACAAAGGGTATGCCTAAAGGGGGACCAATATTGATTACATAGTGTAGGAAATAGTGAATATTTGGGGATATCATTATATGAAGGCTATGCCTAATTCATGACCGGTATGTACCAATTTTGAACGCAATATTTTAATTGTTTATCTCAATTCTTTCCTTCATGAGGTATCACTATATTGAGGAGATGCCTAAATGTCTTCCGATTTATTTCATTATCGTCATATTTGAGTTTTTGTTATTTATCACAATATCTTTAGAACGCAGAATACTTACAACAGATGGCTAAATAATCTTTGTAAGGCAAAAATTGACTATTCTCCGTAACGACAACCCAACCGCAACACACGGAACAAATCAGATAACTATTTTAATATAAACCAGTAAGGAAAGTAGTACAGTCGGACGGAGCCGACTATATGATACCCTTCACCACTTTGGGTATATTCAACAGATGAATTCTAACAGACGTCGCATTTTTAAAGGCAAGACGTCGCATTTTTAAAGGACCAGCAAAATGAAATTGGAAATTAAATCGGACGAAACTGTATATCCAGGAAACTTAACACACATCATTCTAGACTTAATTTAGTACGCTGTGCCAAATTTCGTGCAAATCGAAAGATATATAGGGACTTTGGTGCACCATTTACATAAAATCGGACAAAATTATATATGGGAGCTATATCTAAATCTGAACCGATTTTCATGAAACTAAGCACACATCATTCTAGGCCTAATTCATTACGCTTTGCCAAATTTCGTGCAAATCGAAAGATATTTAGGGACTTTGGTGCACCATTTACATTAAATCGGACGAATATATATATGGGAGCTATATCTAAACCTGATCCTATTTTTCCCAATTTCAATAGGGTTCGTCCTTGGGCCAAATAAGTGACCTATGCCAATTTTCGTCCAAATCGGATCATAAATGCGACCTGTACTTTGTTCACAAAAATACATGGTCGGACAGACGGACGGACGGACAGACAGAAATGCGTAAATCGACTCAGAAAGTGATTCTATGCATATTCTCAAAAGGAACCCTGTGTCTATCTCGTTTCCTTTTGTGTGTTACAAACATATGCACAAAGACATACTACCCTGTACCACAGTGTGGTGAAGGGTATAAAAAGGGGGTTATATGGGAACTACCCCTAAAAAGGGGTAGATATTAATTTTTTTTTTTTTTTTTATGGGACATTTTTTACCATATACGACTACAAAATACCAAATTTCAGGGAATTCAGTTGAAAAACGCGCTCAAGAACCTCAAAATATCGAAAATTGCGCGTACCCTTATATAAGAGCTATCCGAAAAAATTGACCTATACTAAATACTAAATTACAGCCAAGTTGGTGAAAAAATCCGGTCAAAACTCCCCAAAAACTGTAAATTGGGAGGTACCCTTATATGGGGGCTACCCGAAAAAATTGAGCTATATTTATAATTTTTAGTATAGAGATTTGCTACCCAATATGAACTCAATGTACCGAATTTCAGAGAATTCAGTCGAAAAATGCGATCAAACCCCCTAAAATACCAAATTGCGGGTTCCCTTAATAATAATTTTTTGTGGAGACATTTAGTACCCATTACGAACACAATGTACCAAATTTCAGCGAATTCGGTTGAAAACCGCGCTCAAGAACCCTAAAATACCGAAAATTGAAAGGTACCCTTATATTGGGGCTACCCGAAAAAAATTGACTTAAATTTATAATTTTTAGTATAGAGATTTTCCACCCAATAAGAACTCAAAGTACCGAATTTCAGCGAAGTCGGTTGAAAAATGCGATCAAGAACCCCAAAATACCGCAAAATTGGGGGTACCCTTATATGGGGGCTATCGGAAAATATGAACCCATATTTATAATGTTCAGTGGAGAGATTTTCTACCCAATAAGAACTCAATATACCAAGTATCAGCGAATTAAGTTGAAAAACGCGCTCAATAACCTCAAAATACCGAAAATTGGGAGTACCCTTATATGTGAGCTATGACTAAACGTGGACCGATAAAGCTCATCTTCGAACTTAACCTGCCTGCAGACAAAAGACGACTCTATGCAAAATTTTGGCGATCTATCTCCATTCGTTTAGACGCTAGAGTGATTACATCAGACAGACGGACATGGCTAGATCGTCAAACGGAATGATTGAGGGTATAAAAATAACACATCTATTGACGTGGATTTTTAAGGAACATTGTCTAAAGGATTAACAGAGATATAGGGGTAGATTTTTAAATAACATATTCTAAAGTTTTAATAGAGCTATGGACATGGAATAATAGAGCTATAGGCGTCGATTGTAAAAGAAATTTTGTAAAATATTAACAGAGCTGTGGGCATGGATTTTTAAAGAACATTTGCTAAAGGATTAACAGAGCATTAGGCGTGTATTTCAAAGAATATTTTTTAAATTTAAAATTTCTTATTTAAATTCCAATTTAAAGTTTGTGTTTTGTTTTAATTATTGCACATTGGTAATTTCATGTAGACAAAAGAGCCATTTGAATTCATTATTTCAATATTTCCTCTATACCATTCATCATTGAGCAGAATGTATGGATGTATGCATGTCTTTGATTTCATTGTCTGGTAATTTTAAGGAAATTATTGATCCTTAACCACATTTGTCTGATGTTATGAATGATTTCTTTTTTTTCTACTTTCTTTGATTGCAGTTGTTGGTGTGTAGCAATGAAACATTGGAACAACAAACAATAGATGAACGTTCTATGTTGATGTATGTATTTACGCAAACATAAGGGGTTACGTAAATAAAAATTCTTTACATAGCAATACATGGGCGAATTTGCTTCTCTGTACAAATATATGAAGCTATTCTTAAATGATTTACACTCCAGGATCAACTTCAGACCAGTTAATATTTTATTCAGATTTTTTGAGTTTATCATCAATGATGGGGTTTCCCCTCCAGAAAACCTATTCTAAGTACGCCTCTGAACAAATTTCCCATCAATTACAAAACATTTTCATCAGCCTTTCTTCCAGGTAATTTATATGCAATGCTTATGTTTTCATATACTGGTAATGTAGTTGGATGAATTTTAAATATTTTCTTTGTCTCTAGAGAATTGTAAAAATTAAAATAGTCTTGAAATAGAAGCAATGAAATAATAGAATGTATTCATTAGAAAGGAAATAATGAAATCAAAACCAAAGTTTTATTAATCATTTTTCGAAACTCTGTAATTAATTGACTTTAATATATAAACTTCTATACTACTGGAGCAAAATCGTAATAATAAATACAACGAGGTAGGCATTAATGATACGCAAACTGTTTGATTGTAAATTGTATGTAAATCGAATACGGATTCTTAAAAATGGTAAAATGTATTTGCAAAATGTTTTTTATTAGAAATAACAGAAAATGCTTTACAATTTCACATAATTTGGTTACGATTATTACGATGGTATCTAATTTTATGTAAAATACTATCAAAATATGATACTGGGAAACGAGGTTTCAAAAAAGTTATAACCCTAGTATCCACTCGGGTGTTTAAAAAAATCGATATTGGAATTTTTTACATTTAAAATATTACATGTTTTAAAAGTGTTCCATTTTCAAAGTTTGACCACAATTGGAAGATGTTATCACGTACCGCTGGGGCCTTAATTTTTGAAAATCTCGATGCGTTAGCTACATAGTTTTCTTAGCAACGATCGGGTAAAAATGGGAAAGGAGTATTGAAACATACAAGAGGAAACGAGATATAGGGGAGACTGGGGCACCTTCGGCACTTTTTTTTAGAGCTCTATATCTCAGTACTTATTCAACATATATAACAACTTTATGGCTGATTATTGTCCTCTGACACTTAATTATAAAAAATAGTACCAAAAAAATATAAAAAAATAGTATTAGTTAAAAAATTTTACAGTTTTGTAAAAAAAGTCAAATTCGCCGAATGTGCCCCAACCCGGGGTAGCTTCGGCATTTGATGGGGCACATTCGGCACCATAGTCATAGCCGCGTAATTGTCATCGCTATCAGTCTGGTTGAAATTCTGATCCTCTAAAGGCTCTATTTGGTTTTAATACGTCACACAATGTTTGAATTTTAGGGCTATATTTTCTAGCGGCGGACGTTTACATCTCAAAGTCGCACACACCATCAGAAATAGGGGGTTTCTATCGCATTTTCGTCAATAAAATCACGTTTGATCTTATATATGCAATTTCGAGCCATATTAAAGGATTAGTTTTAAAGACAAACTCAAAAATATTTTAAGGAAATAATATTGCACAATCTGTATATGGCCGAATGTGCCCCACTTTAAAATGCCGAATGTACCCCGAATGTACTTTTTATAGCTTTTTTCATTTTTTTCGATCAGATTTTTAAAAACATTATATTTTTAAATATGTTTATAATAATACACATCGTAGTTAACCACTTTTTAATAATATTGTCTTAAAAAATTTAAAAGTTTTATCACGAAATACTTACGAAATGGAATTGAAATATTACAGAAACATCTATAAAAATACAAAAACCTATGTATCTACATAAGCTTATTAGCTAGAAGTTTCAAAATTTGTGTCAGTTATTTATTTCGATATTAGATGCCAATGTATCGAAACTAGTGATGTACGATGAGAGCTTCATATCGAAAACGCGATTGCCGAAGGTGCCCCGATGCCGAAGGTGCCCCAGTCTCCCCTACACATGGTTCATTTTGAGAATATGCATGTAATAACTTTCAGAGTCGATTTATGCATGTCCGCCTGTCTGTCTATGTAAATTGCAAACAAAGCACAGTTCGAATTTATGATCCTACTTGCATGAAATTTGGCACAGCTCATTTCCTTGGCTCAAGGACGAGCCCTATTGAAATTCGGAAAATCGGTTCAGGTAAATGGTGCATCAAAGCCCCTGCATATCTTTCGATTTGCTCGAAATTTGGAATAGAGTACTAAATTAAGTCTAGAATGATGTGTGGTAAGTTTTGTAAAAATCGGTTCAGATTTAGATATAGCTCTCACATATATTAATGTTTGTCCGATGCTTTTTATACCTTTCACCTCACTGTGGTACAGGTTATTAGAGTATCTTCGGGTAATGTGGACCATGCGTCTAATGTGGAACACCCCCCATATCTAAGAAAATGCTTGATCTATGTCAAAGCCGCCTTTATAACTGTTTTCCTAATTAGTGAAAACAAGGTGTGCTTTTACACTTTTTTTTTGGCAAAATAGTCGAACGTTTTTGCAACATAGTCAAACACTTTGTTTTTCATGAATATAAAGATGTTATGTGGTTTTCTTGTTTTCTTTAACAAAAATATACGTTTAGCTTTAATTACAATCGGTGATTTTTAATTTTTGTTCATTTTGGAAGTCGATATTTTTTTTAAATAGAAATATTCAATGTCGGGTAATGTGGACCACTATACAAAAGTGGGACCTTTTCTTCAGGACGAGTTCGAAACGTGGGCGCATTTAATATGTGAAGGGTATTATATCCTCTGAAAACTCGATATGCGAAATTACAGCTGCTTCGGTTGGATAATGCAGCAAGGACATTCAGAATACCGCAAATGGGCGGTATCCTTAAATTGGGACTATTCCTAACATAAACCCATATATTTTTGCATTCATTGTTACCCAAGAGTGCAATAAATTGAAATTTATCACAACCTACCATTAACTTACTGATCTTGATTACCCACACATACTGGTCCACATTACCCGCCAAGTTATTTTTATTCGCAGGTTAGAGTTGTTTGAAATAGAATGAAATAACATTTTTATAGACAAATATATAATGTTTACCCTGGAATATATTTATCCCACAAATCTACTATGTTGTGAAAACAATTTGTTTTATACCCTTCACCACACTGTGGTACAGGGTATTATGTCTTTGTGCATATGTTTGTAACAGGCAAAAATAATCGAGATAGACCCATGGTTCCTTAGGAGAATATGCATAGAATCACTTTCTGAGTCGATTTATGCATGTCCGTCCGTCCGTCTGTCCGTCTGTAGATGTAAAATTGTAAACAAAGTATAGGTCGCATTTACGATCCGAATTGGATGAAATTTCACACAGCTCATTTGTTTGACCCAAGGACGAACCCTATTGAAATTGGGAAAAATCGGTTCAGATTTAGATATAGCTCCCATATATATTTTCGTCCGATTTAATGTAAACGGTCCCTATATATTTTTCGATTTGCACGAAAATTAGCACAGCGTAATGAATTAGGTCTAGAATGATGTGTGTAAAATTTCATAAAAATCGGTTCAGATTTAGATATACCTCCCATATATATCTTCGTCCGATTTAAGGTAAATTGTGTACCAAAGTCCCTATATATCTTTCGATTTGCACGAAATTTGGCATAAGGATAAGGTCTAGACTGATGTATGCCAAGTTTCGTGAAAATCGGTTCAGATTTAGATATAGCTCCCATATATATCTTCGTCCGATTTAAGGTAAAGCAGACGCACTATTTTGAGAAAACTGGTTGAGTTACAACCAAACTGAAAGCGCATATAGCATTACGCAGACGCACTAATAAGAATTGCGACATTGATTCTTTGATTCCATGCACCAAAAAGTTTTTTCAGTATGTAGGTAAATTTCACATTTTGAAGGCAAAATTTGAGATTTTCTTCCTTTGAACTGGTAGTTGATTTTGAGAAAACTGGTTGAGTTACAACCAATCTGAAAGCGCATATAGCATTACGCAGACGCACTAATAAGAATTGCGACATTGATTCTTTGATTCCATGCACCAAAAAGTTTTTTCAGTATGTAGGTAAATTTCACATTTTGAAGGCAAAATTTTAGATTTTCTTACTTTGAACTGGTAGTTGATTTTGAGAAAACTGGTTGAGTTACAACCAAACTGAAAGCGCATATAGCATTACGCAGACGCACTAATAAGAATTGCGACATTGATTCTTTGATTCCATGCACCAAAAAGTTTTTTCAGTATGTAGGTAAATTTCACACATTTTGAAGGCAAAATCTGAGATTTTCTTACTTTGATATGGTAGTTGATTTTGAGAAAACTGGTTGAGTTACAACCAAACTGAAAGCGCATATAGCATTACGCAGACGCACTAATAAGAATTGCGACATTGATTCTTTGATTGCATGCACCAAAAAGTTTTTTCAGTATGTAGGTAAATTTCACATTTTGAAGGCAAAATTTGAGATTTTCTTTCTTTGAACTGGTAGTTGATTTTGAGAAAACTGGTTGAGTTACAACCAAACTGAAAGCGCATATAGCATTACGCAGACGCACTAATAAGAATTGCGAAATTGATTCTTTGATTCCATGCACCAAAAAGTTTTTTCAGTATGTAGGTAAATTTCACATTTTGAAGGCAAAATCTGAGATTTTCTTACTTTGATATGGTAGTTGATTTTGAGAAAACTGGTTGAGTTACAACCAAACTGAAAGCGCATATAGCATTACGCAGACGCACTAATAAGAATTGCGACATTGATTCTTTGATTCCATGCACCAAAAAGTTTTTTCAGTATGTAGGTAAATTTCACATTTTGAAGGCAAAATTTGAGATTTTCTTCCTTTGAACTGGTAGTTGATTTTGAGAAAACTGGTTGAGTTACAACCAAACTGAAAGCGCATATAGCATTACGCAGACGCACTAATAAGAATTGCGACATTGATTCTTTGATTCCATGCACCAAAAAGTTTTTTCAGTATGTAGGTAAATTTCACATTTTGAAGGCAAAATTTGAGATTTTCTTCCTTTGAACTGGTAGTTGATTTTGAGAAAACTGGTTGAGTTACAACCAAACTGAAAGCGCATATAGCATTACGCAGACGCACTAATAAGAATTGCGACATTGATTCTTTGATTCCATGCACCAAAAAGTTTTTTCAGTATGTAGGTAAATTTCACATTTTGAAGGCAAAATTTGAGATTTTCTTCCTTTGAACTGGTAGTTGATTTTGAGAAAACTGGTTGAGTTACAACAAAACTGAAAGCGCATATAGCATTACGCAGACGCACTAATAAGAATTGCGACATTGATTCTTTGATTCCATGCACCAAAAAGTTTTTTCAGTATGTAGGTAAATTTCACATTTTGAAGGCAAAATTTGAGATTTTCTTACTTTGAACTGGTAGTTGATTTTGAGAAAACTGGTTGAGTTACAACCAAACTGAAAGCGCATATAGCATTACGCAGACGCACTAATAAGAATTGCGACATTGATTCTTTGATTCCATGCACCAAAAAGTTTTTTCAGTATGTAGGTAAATTTCACATTTTGAAGGCAAAATTTGAGATTTTCTTACTTTGAACTGGTAGTTGATTTTGAGAAAACTGGTTGAGTTACAACCAAACTGAAAGCGCATATAGCATTACGCAGACGCACTAATAAGAATTGCGACATTGATTCTTTGATTGCATGCACCAAAAAGTTTTTTCAGTATGTAGGTAAATTTCACATTTTGAAGGCAAAATTTGAGATTTTCCTTCTTTGAACTGGTAGTTGATTTTGAGAAAACTGGTTGAGTTACAACCAAACTGAAAGCGCATATAGCATTACGCAGACGCACTAATAAGAATTGCGACATTGATTCCATGCACCAAAAAGTTTTTTCAGTATGTAGGTAAATTTCACATTTTGAAGGCAAAATCTGAGATTTTCTTACTTTGATATGGTAGTTGATTTTGAGAAAACTGGTTGAGTTACAACCAAACTGAAAGCGCATATAGCATTACGCAGACGCACTAATAAGAATTGCGACATTGATTCTTT
>NW_026887465.1:0-8702 GCF_032173495.1 Musca vetustissima
CAAATTTAACTTGCACGGGTCAGATGGAAAGATGCATGTGTGGCGTAAGCCAAATGCTGAATTTAATCATAAGAATACAAAAGCCACTGTTATGCACGGAGGAGGTTCTGTTATGGTTTGGGGCTGCATGTCGAGTGCGGGAGTAGGTAATTTGCATTTTATTGATGGTAAAATGGACAATTTTGTCTACCTCAATATTTTAAAACAAAATGTAAAGCAAAGTGCAGACAAATTGGGTATCGCGAACAACTTTGCCTTTTTTTCAAGACAACGATCCCAAGCACACATCAGGTGTTGCAAAGCTTTGGTTGATCCATAACTGCCCAAAACTTATACAAGCACCAGCACAGAGCCCAGACCTTAACATAATTGAGCATCTTTGGGAAGAACTAGCTAGGAGAGTGTATGGAAAAAAAATAAACTCCTTAGTATAGCTTAAGGTGGCTTTACTGGAATCGTGGAACTCCAAAGAGCCGGAGGTCTGCCAGAATTTGGTCAAATCAATACCGAAGCGTTTACAGGGCGTTCTTGACAACAAAAGATATGCAACTAAATATTAATTTCTCGATTTTTTCATTTTTTAACATTGATACTTTGCTCTGTCCGATTTTGCGTTGAACACAATAAATTGAGTTAATTTTGTTTTTCTGACGAAATTTACTGTTATTGTTCAGAAATATAAGTAAGTAATGTGTAAATAAAAGCGAAAAAAAACTACACATTTAGACAATTTTTTTTTTGAAATGTATAGCATTATTATATCTGACAACCACTTGTCCGATTATTCGATGGAGCCACTGTATATATAGCTCCTATATATATTTTCGTCCGATTTAAGATAAATGGGCCACCAAAGTTCCTATATATCTTGCGATTTGCACGAAATTAGGCATAGAGTACTGAATTAGGTTCAGAACGAAGTGTGCCAAGTTTTGAGAAAATTGGGTCAGATTTATATATAGCTCCCATATATATTTCCCTCCGATTTAAGGTAAATGGGACAACAAAGTTCCTATATATCTTTCGATTTGCACGAAATTTGGCATAGAGCACTGAATTAGGTCCAGAACGAAGTGTGCCAAGTTTCAAGAAAATTGGGTCAGATTTATATATAGATCCCATATATATTTCCGTCCGATCTAAGGTAAATGGGGCTTCCAAGTCCCTAAATATCTTTCGATTTGCACGAAATTTGGCATAGGGTACATAATTATGTCCAGCATGATGTATGTTAAGTTTCGTGAAAATCGGTTCAGATTTAGATATAGCTCCCATATATAGTTTCGTCCGATTTAAGGTAAATTGTGTACCAAAGTCCCTATATATCATTCGATTTGCACAAAATTTTGCACAGCGTACTGAATTAAGTCTAGAATGATGTCTGCCAAGATTCGTGAAAATCGGTTCAGATTTTGATATAGCTCCCATATATATCATCGTCCGATTTAAGGTAAATTGTGTAACAAAGTCCCTATATATCTTTCGATTTGCACTAAATTTGGCATATCGTACTAAATTAAGTCTAGAATGATGTGTGCAAAGTTTCGTTAAAATCGGTTCAGACTTAGATATAGCTCCCATATATATCTTCGTCCGATTTAAGGTAAATGGCGTACCAAAATCCGTATATATTTTATCGTACGGAATTAAGTCTAGAATGATGTGTGCAAAGTTTCGTGACAATCGGTTCAGATCTAGATATAGCTCCCATATATAGTTTCGCCCGATTTTATGTATATGGTGCACCAAAGTCCCTGCTAATCTTTTGATTGTCATGAATTTTGGTATAGCGTACTAAATTAAGTCTAGAATGGTGTGTGCTAAGTTTCGTGAAAATCGGTTCAGATTTATATATTTTCGTCCGATTTTAAGTAAATTGTGCACTAAAGATCCACAGTTAGGCCGATTGACACAACGTATTGAAATTAATATAAATTAATCTCTGGCAAGATTGCTTCAAATCGGTTCAGATATAGATATCTCGTAGCTTCCATATATAATTTCGACTTATTTATTGAGATTAAATTTTAAACAGTGCAGCATACCGAATAGCGTGTGTCAGGTTTGCTTTGAATAGATTTACACAAATCTGTCCCACTGTGCGCAAACGACTCTAAACTTGCCCAAATAAAATGAAATTTAGCATAGGTTCCAGAAAGACATAAAAATCACATATTTAAGTTCGTTCAATTGCATGTCAAAATTCCTTCAAAAAGGCGACGTCTTTTCGGATACATATGTACCCAAAGTGGTGAAGGGTATCATATAGTCGGCCCAGTACGACTTGACTACTTTCCTTACTGTTTTTCATTCTCGCACTTGGTACTTAGGATTCTTAATTGAAAACATTTTTCTCGCAGAACAAGCAGAACATAGCAGGTTCCATTTCCGGATATTTGAAGGTCCTGATCGCATTTTTGACTTTTAAGGATCTTAGAGATTTTTTTTAAATAGATCCTTATTCCCAAATTTATCCGTTCCAAACTTTCAGGGGGGTAAAAAGAAAAAAACCAGTTTAGCACAGCCTATCCAAATACAGAGAATTAAAAAAATAAAGTGTACTTTTTTGTATATGTCCATGAAATTTTAGTTCAGTTTAATACGGTATGTAGACGACGACACCACATCCGATATTTAAATTCATTTAATATTTTGACACTTCATTTAAACTCCTGCGCCATGTTTTAAACTTTGTAAGGTTCCTTTGTTTGTTCCCCTGTTGCTGCATTTAAATTTAAAAAAACCCTAAACCTTTCGCTGTGCGTGTGAATGTCTCTGTGTGAAATATGATCCTTTTGTGTCCGCAATAAAATGTATATATTATTTAAATATGGCTGTTTTCACACCTTAATTTTTTTTTTGCCATTGCTTCTTATCCAATATTTAGCTTTTGTCAATGTTCAAAAAGGAATGTCTAAAGGGAAAAACAATTCTCATGAATTTACTTTTTTGTCCGTTTTAAATATAATAAGAAGCCATGTTGTTTTCATGCACTTTTTTATTCGTATTTCTACCACTACACCGAAATCATTTCATGTCTTTCACATATGACAGTCGGTGTCTCATATATCTTATCATACTTTATTAAAATTAATATAAAAACCCTATAGCTTTCGAGAGATATAGATAGAAGACAGAGGGTGGAAAAATTATTAGGAAAGGTGCATGAATAAGAAAAAAACAAAAACAATAATGAAAAATAAATCGAATATTTTGCATATGCATTAAATAAGAACAAGTAATAAAGCGTTAAATCTGAACCGAATTCAAGGAAACTGAGAACATATCTTTCTAGACTCAATTATATACGCCATGCACAATTTCTTGTAAATCGAAAGAAATGTAGGATCTTCTGTGCACCATTCATATAAAATCGGACGAATATATATATTTGGGATTTTCACGAAATTTAACACATGTCATTCCAGATATAACTCAGTACGCTATGCGAAATTTTATCACAATCGAACATGTTTTGGGAGTTTGGTGTACAGTTTGTATAAAATCGTACGAAAATATATATTTGAGAGCTATATGTAATTCTGAAACGATTTATACAAAACTTCACATAAACTTATATATGGGAGCAATATCTAAATGTGAACCGATTTTCAATAGGGTTCGTCTTTGGGCCAAATAACTGGGCTGTGCCAAATTTCATCAAAATTTGGATCATAAATGCGACCTGTACTTTGTTTACAATATATCATGGACAGACGGACGTATGAACGGACATGCATAAATCGACTCAGAATGTGATTCTATCCATGTTTTCAAAAGGAACCATGGGTCTATCTCGTTTCCGGTTTGTCGGTTACAAAGATATTTACAAACAAATAATACTCTGTACCACAGTGTAGTGAATGGTATGAAAAGGGTTATATGGAGACTCCCCCTAAATGAGGCCGAATATTAATCATGTTTGGTAGGAAGATTTACGAACTCTTAAAGACGTATTATAAAGCGCCAAAATACCGAAAATTTGGGGATACCGTCATATAAAGGGGCTGCCCTTTACCAATATTCATAATTTTTGCAGGAAGATTTGGCATCCAATTTGAACCAAACGTACAAAATTATAGCCAATTCGATTGAAAAACTTACCCAAAATCCTCAAGGTCCGGATATTTTGGGGTATTGTTATATGGCACGATCTTGATGATTTTTAGTTGATAGCTTTCGTATTAAATGAGACTCCAAAATAACAAATTACAACTATTTCGGTTGAAAAAAAAATTTGGGGAGTTTGGATTCTTTTGGGGTATTTTTATCAGGGGGTTACCATAAAAAGAGTACCGATATAGATAATTTTTAGTGTTGAGATTTGCATGTCCATCGGGCAGATTTGTGTAACAAACGGCCTACGTGATGCACCATTTGCATAAACCATCTAGGTTAGATAGCTTCATTTAAATCTAACATAGAAAACTCAGCTCACTTCATTTTAGATTCAATACGAGGATGAAAAATCAATAAACTAAACACGTTCTGTTCTACCAAAAATCGTCATTCGATTTTACTGAAGAAATGTAATCTAACAGTAGTGAGCGGAGCAGTATAGTCGGACGGAGCCGACCATGCGATACCCTACACAACTACCACGGTACTCTTTCTGTGAATGTTTATTCCAAGCCTGGACAATATGTTTTGCCCAATTACAGGTCAAAAAATATTGTCCAGGCTTGGACACAAAAACTTAAGTTTTCGGTCCATTTCATCCCAAAATTATTATTTGACCATTACCGAAAATTGTAAGCGTTGGCCTTGACCATAACTGGAACATCATGTAAAATTTCAAAGTGATTAGCGCAATATTTCCGTCTCCTAGTGTGGTAATAGATTGCAAAATAATATCTGAATACGTAGACACCTGTAAATATTTAAATGTAACTCCCACATCCGAGTACATAGAACAATATAACTGGTATCAATTTGAAGGGTCCTTTTCGGGTCCATGTTCTTCAGGAGTTAATATATATGCCATAGAATATAAATGTTGTCACAGAATAGAATATAAATGTTGTCACGCTAAATACGGACCGATCTTTATCAAAACAGGAATGTTTATTCTTTGGCCAGATTCCCTTCCTTGTGTAACATTTCGTGGTAATCGGGTCGTAATTGTGGCCTTTAGAGCGACCAGAAAAACATACAAAAATAAAGTTGTTGGCCCATTTGATCCCCTTAATATTAGACGATCCTTACCAAAAACAATAATGGTCTTCTTTGGCCATAACCGGTTCTACATGCAAAATAAGGATTGGTGCATAACTATGGTCTGTGTCGTATTTGCATGTCTAGATCGACAACATTTATTAATATTGGTCCAGTTTTTAGCGTAGGCTTTTGACCAAGTCTTTTGGCAGAATTGACTTTAATGTGGTATTTGGTATAGGTCAGTTTGTGGTTTATCCCCTATGTTGCGATCCCTTCTATTATTCATTGCACTGGAAGTAGCGTCACTATAATATGGTTCCTTTATTGCAAATAAATGCCAACACCTAATATTGGAAAAGGTAGAAAATATATACTATCAATAGTGGCTGAACTTTAAAATATTCAGTGGATTTGAAAAAAATCATTACGTTCGGACCGTTTTTGCTTACGTCGGAGGTTTTAGTCACACTCTTCAAACCCATTTGTTGTAGTATACTTTAGTGTTAAAACTTGATTTCAAATGACTGCCAGTATATCTACCTATTGCGGAGGTTAAAAAAAAGTTCGGCCACACCGAACTTATCGCATTTTCTTTTATTTTCATTTTTTTATTCTTACAAACTTTATTAAAATGTGCTCTCTTTTTTCCTTTTTACAGGTAATAATAAATTCTTTAAATACTTGAAACCACAAAAGACAATAACTTATTGGCGATGTAGAATAAATCCTGTCTCCAAATACCTATGTAAGTAAAAATATTAAAAAAAAAACTCTTTTATCTAGAACGAAAAAAATATTTTGTCATAAATTGTGGGAAAATTACTACGCATGGAGACAAAATCATAACTGAATAAGCGTTCAACTTAAAAGCTAAGTTATTTTCATTTATGAGTAAAGTAGTAAAGTCGGACGGGGCCGATTATATGATACCCTTCACCACTTTCGGTATATTCAACAGATGAATCTAACAGACGTCGCATTTTTAAAAGACCAGTAAAATGAAATTTAATCCATTAACATGTCATTATGCAACCGATACTAAATTTTTCATTTGGTCTGATATAGAAGCTATATGTAAATCTGAATCGATTTTCAGGAAACTTAGCCCACATCATTCTATACCTAATTCATTGCGCTGTGACAAATTTCGTGCAAATCGAAAAATAGGGTTCGTCCTTGGGCCATGTGTCTATCTCGTTTCCTTTTGACTGTTAGAAACATATGCACAAAGACATAATACCCTGTACCACAGTATGGTGAAGGGTATAAAAACTGTGTCGGCTCTAAAATTTTTAGTATCAGAAACATTTAATTCACAAAATTGTAACGCCATATTTGTATATTTACATATATTAAATTTCAATTTAATTTTGAGTTTGCCTATTTTTACTAAATTTAATTTTTATATATTTTCCCAATACTATCCCGTCGGATGACAACATCAACAGTAGTCAATTGATTAAAATTCACAACTGTCAACAACGATTTTGTTTTTTTTTATTTTCGAACACATTTTCTAAGAATAAATTATTGACAATATTCATCAGAAACGTCATTTAAGAGTAAAACGTTACGCTTTAATTTATTCACTCAATAAAATAAACCCTTCAAGCGAGGAATTGTCGTCGTCGTTTGAAGGACGTCGTAGTTAAATACAAGACAAATCTACAAACCTTGTTTTTTGTTTCGTTGTGTGTAACGTCTTTAAAGAATTTATTGATGCATTTCCATGCTTGCAGAAAAGGCGAATAAGCAACAGCAACAACAACAACATAAAACGCACAGAATGTCATCGTAATTCAATACCAAATACTTCAATATGTTTATTTTGTTGATTGTTAAATTTAAAGGAATATATGTATTTTTGCTAGCAGTGGCGTAGCTAGTTTCTAGTCATGTATAGGAGGGGGGGCTTAATGTAATACACTTTGTCATATTTTAGAACATATTTCCCTCTTAATTTTATTATAGCTTGGAAGGAAATTCCTATTGTTTACAATAATAAATTCAAATATCCTCCAGTCTAATACCCTATTTTCCCTCGTCTAGCCCCAACCAAACTAAAAGTTGCAGATTTATTTCTAAAGCTAATATAATTTTTCGTATTTTCATCACGCACCGAAAAAAATCTTCGTTGTTTCCTTTCGATTTTTTTCCTTTTTGTTGTTCGTTCGACAATATCAGCTAACACCTATTACGTGCCGAACGAGCGGCAAAACAACACACACTAGCCAGCTAGCCAACCAACCACTCAGCCAGCCAGTCAATCGAAGTGGTAGAAGAAACACATTTGACTGCCAATGCATTTGGCATCAATAAGCATGATTGGTTTTTGGTAGGATTTTTCTTCTTGCGATTATTTTTGTTGTTGGATTTAATTTGCAGTTTGTTCTAAATGAACGAACATGCGTGGTTGTGGGCATACGCAATGTGGATATTGGAGGGTAATAACCTCGAGAGGATGAAAACTAAATATATATATATATATATATATATATATATACATATATATAGGTGGGAATTAAAAAAATTGTGGAAGGACTTTAAAAATTGTTTAGAAGGACTATAAATATCCGTAGATTTTTTTAAAACATACAAGGACTATAAATAGGCGTGGATTTTATAAAAATATTTTTAGAAAGTCTAACAAAAGGCGAGGATTTTATAAAAAGATTTTAAGAAAGTCTAACTAAAGGCGAGGATTTTAGAAAAATATTTTTAGAAAGTCTAACAAAAGGCGAGGATTTTAGAAAAATATTTTTAGAAAGTCTAACAAAAGGCGGGGATTTTATAAAAATATTTTTAGAAGTACTATATAACGGTATGGAAGGACTATAAATATTCGTGGATTAAAAAAAATTGAATGGTAGATTTTCAAAAGGCCTATATGAGGTGTGGATTTTTTAAACATTATTTTTCAAAGGTAGATTTTCAAAGGCCTATATAAGGCGTGGATTTTTTTAAACATTATTTTTCAAGGCGTGGATTTTTTTAAAAATCCAGCCAAGGCGTGGATTTTTTTAAACATCCATTTTTCAAAGGTGGATTTTTTAAAGGTCCATATAAGGCGTGGATTTTTTTAAACATTATTTTTCAAAGGTAGATTTTCAAAGACCTATATAAGGCGTGGATTTTTTTAAACATTATTTTTCAAAGGCCTCTACAAGGCGTGAATTTTTTAAAGATAGATTTTCAAAGGCTTATACAATCGTGGATTTTTAAGATTATTTTTAAAAGGCCTATACAAGGCATGGATTTTTTAAAGATAGATTTTTAAAGGCCTATACAAGGCGAGGATTTTTAAAAGACAGATTTTCAAAAGCCTATACAGGCGTGGATTTTTTAAAGATAGATTTTTAAAGGCCTATACAAGGCGTGGATTTTTTAAAGATAGATTTTAAAGGCCTATACAAGGCGTGGATTTTTTAAAGACAGATTTTCAAAGGCCTATACAAGGCTTGGATAAATTTTCAAAGGCCTATACAAGGCTTGGATAAATTTTCAAAGGCCTATACAATGCTTGGATAAATTTTCAAAGGCCTATA